>NC_069501.1:631898632-631971132 GCF_027579735.1 Bombina bombina
GCTTCCAAATTTGGTGTGCAATACTTTTAAGGCTTTAAGACACTGTGGTGAAATTTTGGTGAATTTTGAACAATTCCTTCATACTTTTTCGCAATTGCAATAATAAAGTGTGTTTAGTTTAAAATTTAAAGTGACAGTAACGGTTTTATTTTAAAACGTTTTTTGTGCTTTGTTATCAAGTTTATGCCTGTTTAACATGTCTGAACTACCAGATAGATTGTGTTCTGACTGTGGGGAAACCAAGGTTCCTTCTCATTTAACTATATGTATTTTATGTCATAAAAAAATTTAGTAAAAATGATGCCCAAGATGATTCCTCAAGTGAGGGGAGTAAGCATGGTACTGCATCATCCCCTCCTTCGTCTACACCAGTCTTGCCCATACAGGAGGCCCCTAGTACATCTAGTGCGCCAATACTTCTTACTATGCAACATTTAACGGCTGTAATGGATAATTCTATCAAAAACATTTTAGCCAATATGCCCACTTATCAGCGAAAGCGCGACTGCTCTGTTTTAGAAAACTCTGTAGAGCATGAGAACGCTGATGATATGGTTTCTGAAGGGCCCCTACACCAGTCTGAGGGGGCCAGGGAGGTTTTGTCTGAGGGAGAAATTTCAGATTCAGGAAACATTTCTCAACAAGCTGAACCTGATGTGATTACTTTTAAATTTAAGTTGGAACATCTCCGCGCTCTGCTTAAGGAGGTGTTATCCAATTTGGATGATTGTGATTATCTGGTCATTCCAGAACCACTATGTAAAAGGGAAAAGTTCTTAGAGGGGGCCCCCCGAAGCTTTTCCTATATCCAAGCGGGTGGCGTACATTGTTAGTAAAGAATGGGACAGGCCCGGTATACCTTTAGTACCTCCCCCCATATTTATAAAATTGTTTTCCTATAGTCGACCCCAGAAAGGACTGATGGCAGACAGTCCCCAAGGTCGAGGGGGCGGTTTCTACTCTACGCAAGCGCGCCACTATACTCATAGAAGATAGTTGTGTTTTCCAAGATCCTATGGATAAAAAATTAGAAGGTCTGCTAAAGATGTTTGTTCAGCAAGGTTCCCTTCTACAACCAATTGCATGCATTGTCCCTGTCACTGCAGCCGCGTGTTTCTAGTTTGATGAGCTAGGAAAGGCGATTATTAGTAATTCTTCTTCTTATGAGGAGATTATGGACAGAATTCGTGCTCTTAAATTGGCTAATTCTTTCACCCTAGACGCCACCTTGCAATTGGCTAGGTTAGCGGCGAAAAAGTTCTGGGTTTGCTATTGTGGCGCAGAGCGCTTTGGTTAAAATCTTGGGCAGCGGATGCGTCTTCCAAGAACAAATTGCTTGACATTCCTTTCAAGGGGAAAACACTCTTTGGCCCTGACTTGAAAGAGATTATCTCTGATATCACTGGGGGCGAGGGCCACGCCCTTCCTCAGGATAGGTCTTTTCAAGACCAAAAATAAACCTAAGTTTCGTCCCTTTCGCAGAAACGGATCAGCCCCAGGGGCTATGTCCTCTAAGCAGGAAGGTAATACTTCTCAAGCCAATCCAGCCTGGAGACCTATGCAAGGCTGGAGCAAAGGAAAGCAGGCCAGGAAACCTGCCACTGCTACCAAGACAGCATGAAATGCGGGCCCCCGATCCGGGACCGGATCTGGTGGGGGGCAGACTCTCTCTCTTCGCTCAGGCTTGGGAAAGAGATGTTCTGGGTTCAAGGGGCTTCCTCCAAGGGGGAGGTTCCACAGGTCTCAGTTGTCTTCAGACCACATAAGAAGACAGGCATTCTTACATTGGGTAGAAGACCTGCTAAAAATGGGAGTGATTCATCCTGTTCCATTAGGAGAACAAGGGATGGGGTTCTACTCCAATCTGTTCATAGTTCCCAAAAAAGAGGGAACGTTCAGACCAATCTTAGATCTCAAGATCTTGAACAAGTTTCTCAAGGTTCCATCGTTCAAGATGGAAACCATTCGAACACTTCTTCCTTCCTTCCAGGAAGGTCAATTCATGACCAAGGTGGATTTCAAGGATGCGTATCTACATATTCCTATCCACAAGGAACATCATCGGTTCCTAAGGTTTGCATTCCTGGACAAGCATTTCCAGTTCGTGGCATTTTCTTTCGGATTAGCCACTGCTCCTAGGATTTTCTCATAGGTACTAGGGTCCCTTCTGGCGGTGCTAAGACCAAGGGGCATTGCTGTAGTACCTTACTTGGACGACGTTCTGATTCGAGCGTCGTCCCTTCCTCAAGTAAAGGCTCACACGGACATTGTCCTGGCCTTTCTCAGATCTCACGGATGGAAAGTGAACGTGGAAAAGAGTTCTCTATCTCCGTCAACGAGGGTTCCCTTCTTGGGAACTATAATAGACTCCTTAGAAATGAGGATTTTTCTGACAGAAGCCAGAAAAACAAAACTTCTAGACTCTTGTCGGATACTTCATTCCGTTCCTCTTCCTTCCATAGCGCAGTGCATGGAAGTGATAGGTTTGATGGTAGCGGCAATGGACATAGTTCCTTTTGTGCGCATTTATCTAAGACCATTACAACTGTTCATGCTCAGTCAGTGGAATGGGGACTATTCAGACTTGTCTCCGAAGATACAAGCAAATCAGAGGACCAGAGACTCATTCCGTCGGTGGATGTCCCTGGACAACCTGTCACAAGGGATGACCTTCCGCAGACCAGAGTGGGTCATTGTCACGACCGACGCCAGTCTGATGGGCTGGGGCGCGGTCTGGGGATCCCTGAAAGCTCAGGGTCTTTGGTCTCGGGTAGAATCTCTTCTACCGATTAAATATTCTGGAACTGAGAGCGATATTCAATGCTCTCAAAGCTTGGCCTCAGCAAGCGAGGGCCAAGTTCATACATCAACCATCAGGGGGGAACAAGGAGTTCCCTAGCGATGGAAGAAGTGACTAAAATCATTCTATGGGCGGAGTCTCACTCCTGCCACCTGTCTGCTATCCACATCCCAGGAGTGGAAAATTGGGAAGCGGATTTTCTGAGTCGTCAGACATTGCATCCGGGGGAGTGGGAACTCCATCCGGAAATCTTTGCCCAAGTCACTCAACCGTGGGGCATTCCAGACATGGATCTGATGGCCTCTCGTCAGAACTTCAGAGTTCCTTACTACGGGTACAGATCCAGGGATCCCAAGGCGGCTCTAGTGGATGCACTAGTAGCACCTTGGACCTTCAAACTAGCTTATGTGTTCCCGCCGTTTCCTCTCATCCCCAGGCTGGTAGCCAGGATCAATCAGGAGAGGGCGTCGGTGATTTTGATAGCTCCTGCGTGGCCACGCAGGACTTGGTATGCAGATCTGGTGAAATATGTCATCGGCTCCACCATGGAAGCTACCTTTGAGAGACCTTCTTGTTCTAGGTCCGTTCGACCCACTCCAGCTGACTGCTTGGAGATTGAACGCTTGATCTTATCAAAGCGAGGGTTCTCAGATTCTGTTATTAATACTCTTGTTCAGGCCTGAAAGCCTGTAACCAGAAAAATTACCACATAATTTGGTATATCTGTTGGTGTGAATCTGCAGGATTCCCTTGGGACAAGGTTAAGATTCCTAAGAGTCTATCCTTCCTTCGAGAAGGATTGGAAAAAGGATTATCTGCAAGTTCCTTGATGGGACAGATTTCTGCCTTGTCTGTGTTACTTCACAAAAAGCTGGCAGCTGTGCCAGATGTTCTAGCCTTTGTTCAGGCTCTGGTTAGAATCAAGCCTGTTTACAAAATTTTGACTCCTCCTTGGAGTCTCAACCTAGTTCTTTCAGTTCTTCAGGGGGTTCCGTTTGAACCCTTACATTCCGTTGATATTAAGTTATTATCTTGGAAAGTTTTGTTTTTGGTTGCAATTTCTTCTGCTAGAAGAGTTTCAGAATTATCTGCTCTGCAGTGTTCTTCTCCTTATCTGGTGTTCCATGCAGATAAGGTGGTTTTTGCGTACTAAACCTGGTTTTCTTCCAAAAGTTGTTTCTAACAAGAACATTAACCAGGAGATAGTTGTGCCTTCTTTGTGTCCTAATCCAGTTTCAAAGAAGGAACGTTTGTTGCACAACTTGGATGTAGTTCGTGCTCTCAAATTTTACTTAGCAGCTACTAAGGATTTCAGACAAACTTTGTCTTTGTTTGTTGTTTATTCTGGTAAACGGAGAGGTCAAAAAGCAACTTCTACCTCTCTCTCCTTCTGGATTAAAAGCATTATCCGATTGGCTTATGAGACTGCCGGACGGCAGCCTCCTGAAAGAATCACAGCTCACTCCACTAGGGCTGTGGCTTCCACATGGGTCTTCAAGAACGAGGCTTCTGTTGATCAGATATGTAAGGCAGCGACTTGGTCTTCACTGCACACTTTTTCTAAATTTTACAAATTTGATACTTTTGCTTCTTCTGAGGCTATTTTTGGGAGAAAGGTTTTGCAAGCCGTGGTGCCTTCCATTTAGGTGACCTGATTTGCTCCCTCCCTTCATCCGTGTCCTAAAGCTTTGGTATTGGTTCCCACAAGTAAGGATGACGCCGTGGACCGGACACACCTATGTTGGAGAAAACAGAATTTATGTTTACCTGATAAATTACTTTCTCCAACGGTGTGTCCGGTCCACGGCCCGCCCTGGTTTTTTTAATCAGGTCTGATAATTTATTTTCTTTAACTACAGTCACCACGGTAACATATGGTTTCTCCTATGCAAATATTCCTCCTTAACGTCGGTCGAATGACTGGGGTAGGCGGAGCCTAGGAGGGATCATGTGACCAGCTTTGCTGGGCTCTTTGCCATTTCCTGTTGGGGAAGAGAATATCCCACAAGTAAGGATGACGCCGTGGACCGGACACACCGTTGGAGAAAGTAATTTATCAGGTAAACATAAATTCTGTTTTTTCTTCAGACTATTATGATTGCTGGCCAACAAAAACTATAGCGCCTGTGCAGCTCTGCAAAGGCCCACTTTGCCATTGGTTATTTGAAGATACGTTCCTAAAATAAAGAAAATTCTGGATTTGCTAAGGGCAGACGGAACAGCAAAGAAAGATTAGTAGTAATTTTAGTAATGGGCAGAAAAACATTCCAATGAATGAAACTCATGTTTAAAAGTAGTGATAACTTAAATATTTTATAGTTTACCATCACTTTAAATTCCAGGCAAAGGGAACCAAAAATTGATGAAAGTATATTGCAAAGTTTTTTTTAAATACACATAAACGTGCCATGTTCACTGATACACATTCATTTTAAAAAGTGTTTTTTTCATTGCATTTGTCAGGTACATCTCATCTCTTAATAACCATGCAAAAATTATTTTTATGACAGCCAAAACTGGACAGTCTAGTCAAAATGTAAACCTTCATGATTCAGATAGGGCATGCGATTTTAAACAACTTTCCAATTCACTTTAATCATCAAATGTTCATTGTTCTCTTTGTTTTCTTAATTGAGAGTTAAACCTAGCAAGCTCATATGCTAATTTCTAAGCCCTTGAATGTCGCCTCTTTTCTCAATGTATTTGACATTTTTTTAACAGTTAGAGGCCTTAGTTTATGTATTCAGAGGTAAACAGTATATAAATATAACAGTGTTGGTGATACAAAACTGGGCAATGGGGTAATCTATCTTATAAACAATAAAAATTCTGAAGTAGACTGTCCCATTAAATTGGCACTTATATTTAACAATTGTCTGTATTTTTAGATTAATTGATGTCAGTGAGGATCTGTTACCTCTTAAATACGTCCTATGCTGTCTGGTATATTTTCTGACAGTTCTGCTCTACTTTCAATTCTATCTACAGTTTTTTCTCCTGTGTGGTCCCTATAAGTGCCACACTGTGGGCGCAAGCGTACTGGCTATCTGTATACATGTGACAGATACTTGACTGCGTAACTCGATTGAATAGGCTGTCGTCCAAAGCCTGATTTAATATAGCTGTGGTTGCTGTGGGCGGCAGCCTATTCAGTTGAGTTACAAGGACGGCTGAGGGAAGTAAATAAGCAGATACTAGGGGACAGATTGGGGCCCTTAAATTAAGATGCCAGGCCCAATTTTTAATGTGCTATTGGCAGGTAGGCATCTGGGATAAAGTGCAGAGATGCCAGTTACCAGCCATTTAAAGCTTACAATCAGCAGTGTGTTTCATGGGTTTTATGCATTAGAGCATTTTTTTTATTGCAATTTAATTTCTGTTTCCTATATGCACATGTGCTTAGTCGGGTAGTAGTACTAATACTTTTTTGAAAACTGAAATATATGAAATCTGTGCATCTTGAACTAGAAATTTGGAGTGGGTTTAATTACACAGACTGTTGTTTAAAAAAATACTAGAATGCTTGCGGTTTTAAAAGATAGGGAAATCCGTTGAGAACAATGGTTAATATCCTGTTGTGTGTTCAAGTGAAAAAATGCACCCTGCTCAGCAGTTCAATGTCCTTCCTTGTGGTGAACAGTTGATTCAAAAGTTGCTGACTACATTCAGGAAAGCATATGTTGGGTGAGAGCAGGTATTTGTATGATCATTAAAAATTAGGAAAAACTTAATACATCTTGGTAGTGTTGAAATGAAGGTCTGATGAAGGGGACAGTTTGCTCCCCAAAACGTCACTGTACACAATAAACTGTTTTTTTTAAAGTCCAGCAAGTGCGGATCTATTACTTGGAAATATAAATATATATATATATATATATATATAAAACTTAATTTATGTAAGAACTTACCTGATTAAGTTTTTTTCATATTGGCAAGAGTCCATGAGCTAGTGACGTATGGGATATAAAATCCTACCAGGAGGGGCAAAGTTTCCCAAACCTCAAAATGCCTATAAATACACCCCTCACCACACCCACAATTCAGTTTAACGAATAGCCAAGTAGTGGGGTGATAAAGAAAGGAGTGAAAAAGCATCAACAAAGGAATTTGGAAATAATTGTGCTTTATACAAAAAAATCATAACCCCCATAAAAAGGGTGGGCCTCATGGACTCTTGCCAATATGAAAGAAATGAATTTATCAGTTAAGTTCTTAAAAAAATGTTTTCTTTCATGTAATTGGCAAGAGTGCATGAGCTAGTGACATATGGGATATCAATACCCAAGATGTGGAACTCCACGCAAGAGTCACTAGAGAAGGAGGGATAAAAATAAACAGCCAAATGCTGAAAAAATCATCCACAACCCAAAATATAAGTTATTCTCATGAAGAAAAGAAAAAACTTAAAACATAAGAAGAAGAATCAAACTGAAACAGCTGCCTGAAGAACTTTTCTACCAAAGACTGCTTCTGAAGAAGCAAATACATCAAAATGGTAGAATTTAGTAAATGTATGCAAAGAGAACCAAGATGCTGCTTTGCAAATCTGATCAAATGAAGCTTCATTCTTAAAAGCCCACAAAGTGGATACTGATCTAGTAGAATGAGCTGTAATTCTCTGAGGCAGGTCTTGACCCGACTCTAAATAAGCTTGATGAATCAAAAGCTTTAACCAAGAGGCCAAGGAAATAGCAGAAGCCTTCTGACCTTTCATAGGACCAGAAAATATAACAAATAGACTAGAAGTCTTCCTGAAATCTTTAGTAGCTTCAACATAATATTTCAAAGCTCTCACCACATCCAAAGAATGTAAGGATCTTTCCAAAGAATTCTTAGGATTAGGACACAAGGAAGGAACTACAATTTCTCTACTAATGTTGTTAGAGTTCACAACCTTAGGTAAAAATTCAAATGAAGTCCGCAAAACCGCCTTATCCTGATGAAAAATCAGAAAAGGAGATTCACAAGAAAGAGCAGATAGATCAGAAACTCTTCTAGCAGACGAGAGAGCCAAAATGAACAACACTTTCCAAGAAAGTATGTTAATATCCAAAGAATGCATAGGCTCAAAAGGAGGAGCCTGTAATGCCTTCAAAACCAAATTAAGACTCCAAGGAGGAGAAATTGATTTGACAGGTTTATTATGAACCAAAGCCTGTACAAAACAGTGAATATCAGGAAGATTAGCAATCTTTCTGTGAAATAAAACAGAGCAGAGATTTCTCTTGTTAAGTGTAGTCAGTCCACGGGTCATCCATTACTTATGGAATATATCTCTTCCTAACAGGAAGCTGCAAGAGGATCACCCAAGCAGAGCTGCTATATAGCTCCTCCCCTCACATGTCATATTCAGTCATTCTCTTGCAGCCTAACTAAAGATAGGTCGCTGTGAGAGGTCTGTGGTGTTTTTTAACTTAGTTTATTTCTTCAATCAAAAGTTTGTTATTTTAAATGGCACCGGAGTGTGCTGTTTGTTCTCAGGCAGCATTAGAAGAAGAATCTGCCTGCATTTTCTATGATCTTAGCAGACGTAACTAAGATCCACTGGCTGTTCTCATCTGAGGAGTGAGGTAACTTCAGAAAAGGGGAATAGCATGCAGGGCCCCCCTGCAAATGAGGTATGTGGTGTAAATTATTTTTCTGAGGAATGGAATTGACTGAGAAAATACTGCTGATACCAATGTAACGTAAGTTCAGCCTTAACCCCTTAATGACCAAGGACGTACGCCACACGTCCTAAAAAAAAATACAGTTAATGACCGAGGACGTGTGGCGTACGTCCTTGGTCTGGAAAGCAGCTGGAAGCGATCCTGCTCGCTTCCAGCTGCTTTCCGGTTATTGCAGTGATGCCTCGATATCGAGGCATCCTGCAATAACCCCCCTTGGCCATCCGATGCAGAGAGAGCCACTCTGTGGCCCTCTCTGCACCGGACATCGGTGGCCGGTATCGTTGGTGGGTGGGAGCAAGTCTGGGAGGCGGGTGGGCGGCCATCGATGTGCCGAGTGGAGGGAAGGGGGGCGGGATCGGGGGCGGAATAGTCGGGAGCGCGCATGGGGCGGGAGCGGGAGGGAACCGCTACACTACAGAAAAATAAAGCTGGTAAAAGCTAAAAAAAAAAAAAAAAGTTTTTAAAGTTATAAATAACAGCTAAGGGATCTGGAAGGGTTGGGGGGGTTGGTCTGGGGGGGGGGGAAGCTACACTACAGAAAATGGCATTTTTCTCCAACATAGGTGTGTCCGGTCCACGGCGTCATCCTTACTTGTGGGATATTCTCCTCCCCAACAGGAAATGGCAAAGAGCCCAGCAAAGCTGGTCACATGATCCCTCCTAGGCTCCGCCTACCCCAGTCATTCTCTTTGCCGTTGTACAGGCAACATCTCCACGGAGATGGCTTAGAGTTTTTTAGTGTTTAACAGATTATCTGGTCATTCCAGAAACACTATGTAAAATGGACAAGTTCCTAGAGGCCCTGGGGCCCCCCGAAGCTTTTCCTATACTCAAGCGGGTGGCGTACATTGTTAATAAAGAATGGGACAGGCCCGGTGTACCTTTCGTACCTCCCCCCATATTTAAAAAATTGTTTCCTATAGTCGACCCCAGAAAGGACTTATGGCAGACAGTCCCCAAGGTCGAGGGGGC
The DNA here is from genome assembly GCF_027579735.1 of Bombina bombina. Classification (NCBI taxonomy): domain Eukaryota; kingdom Metazoa; phylum Chordata; class Amphibia; order Anura; family Bombinatoridae; genus Bombina; species Bombina bombina. Next base: position 631,908,074 of record NC_069501.1, read on the forward strand.
GGTTTCTACTCTAAACAAGCGCACCACTATACCCATAGAAGATAGTTGTGCTTTCCAAGATCCTATGGATAAAAATTAGAAGGTTTGCTAAAAAAGATGTTTGTTCAGCAAGGTTACCTTCTACAACCAATTGCATGCATTGTCCCTGTCGCTACAGCCGCGTGTTTCTGGTGCGATGAGCTAGAAAAGGCGATTATTAGTAATTCTTCTTCTTATGAGGAGATTATGGACAGAATTCGTGCTCTTAAATTGGCTAATTCTTTCACCCTAGACGCCACCTTGCAATTGGCTAGGTTAGCGGCGAAAAATTCTGGGTTTGTTATTGTGGCGCGCAGAGCGCTTTGGTTAAAATCTTGGTCAGCGGATGCGTCTTCCAAGAACAAATTGTTTGACATTCCTTTCAAGGGGAAAACACTGTTTGGCCCTGACTTGAAAGAGTTTATCTCTGATATCACTGGGGGCAAGGGCCACGCCCTTCCTCAGAATAGGTTTTTCAAGGCCAAAAATAAACCTAATTTTCGTCCCTTTCGCAGAAACGGACCAGCCCCAAGTGCTACGTCCTCTAAGCAGGAGGGTAATACTTCTCAAGCCAATCCAGCCTGGAGACCAAGGCAAGGCTGGAACAAAGGAAAGCAGGCCAAGAAACCTGCCACTGCTCCCAAGACAGCATGAGATGCGGGCCCCCGATCCGGGACCGGATTTGGTGGGGGGCAGACTCTCTCTCTTCACTCAGGCTTGGGCAAGAGATGTTCTGGATCCTTGGGCGCTAGAAATAGTCTTCCAAGGTTATCTTCTGGAAGTGATTCATCCTGTTCCATTAAAAGAACGAGGGATGGGGTTCTACTCCAATCTGTTCGTAGTTCCCAAAAAAGAGGGAACGTTCAGACCAATCTTAGATCTCAAGATCCTAAACAAGTTTCTCAAGGTTCCATCGTCCAAAATGGAAACCATTCGAACAATCCTTCCATCCAGGAAGGTCAATTCTTGACCACGGTGGATTTAAAGGATGCGTATCTACATATTCCTGTCCACAAGGAACATCATCGGTTCCTAAGGTTCGCATTCCTGGACAAGCATTACCAGTTCGTGGCGCTTCCTTTCGGATTAGCCACTGTTCCAAGGATTTTCACAAAGGTACTAAGACCAAGGGGCATTGCTGTAGTACCTTACTTGGACGACATTCTGATTCAAGCGTCGTCCCTTCCTCAAGCAAAGGCTCACACGGACATAGTCCTGGCCTTTCTCGGATCTCACGGATGGTAAGTGAACGTGGAAAAGAGTTCTCTATCTCCGTCGACAAGAGTTCCCTTCTTGGGAACAATAATAGACTCCTTAGAAATGAGGATTTTTCTGACAGAGACCAGAAAAACAAAACTTCTAAACTCTTGTCGGATACTTCCTTCCGTTCCTCTTCCTTCCATAGCGCAGTGCATGGAAGTGATAGGTTTGATGGTAGCGGCAATGGACATAGTTCCTTTTGCGCGCATTCATCTAAGACCATTTCAATTGTGTATGCTCAGTCAGTGGAATGGGGACTATACAGACTTGTCTCCGAAGATACAAGTAAATCAGAGGACCAGAGACTCACTCCGTTGGTGGCTGTCCCTGGACAACCTGTCGCAAGGGGTGACCTCCCGCAGACCAGAGTGGGTCATTGTCACGACCGACACCAGTCTGATGGGCTGGGGCGCGGTCTGGGGATCCCTGAAAGCTCAGGGTCTTTGGTCTCGGGAAGAATCTCTTCTACCGATAAATATTCTGGAACTGAGAGCGATATTCAATGCTCTCAAGGCTTGGCCTCAGCTAGCGAGGGCCAAGTTCATACGGTTTCAATCAGACAACATGACGACTGTTGCGTACATCAACCATCAGGGGGGAACAAGGAGTTCCCTGGCGATGGAAGAAGTGACCAAAATCATTCAATGGGCGGAGACTCGCTCCTGCCACCTGTCTGCAATCCACATCCCAGGAGTGGAAACTTGGGAAGCGGATTTTCTGATTCGTCAGACATTGCATCCGGGGGTGTGGGAACTCCATCCGGAAATCTTTGCCCAAATCACTCAACTGTGGGGCATTCCAGACATGGATCTGATGGCCTCTCGTCAGAACTTCAAGGTTCCTTGCTACGGGTCCAGATCCAGGGATCCCAAGGCGACTCTAGTAGATGCACTAGTAGCACCTTGGACCTTCAACCTAGCTTATGTATTCCCGCCGTTTCCTCTCATCCCCAGGCTGGTAGCCAGGATCAATCAGGAGAGGGCGTAGGTGATCTTGATAGCTCCTGCGTAACCACGCAGGACTTGGTAGGCAGATCTGGTGAATATGTCATCGGCTCCACCATGGAAGCTACCTTTGAGACGAGACCTTCTTGTTCAAGGTCCGTTCGAACATCCGAATCTGGTCCTACTCCAGCTGACTGCTTGGAGATTGAACGCTTGATCTTATCAAAGCGAGGGTTCTCAGATTCTGTTATTGATACTCTTGTTCAGGCCAGAAAGCCTGTAACTAGAAAAATTTACCACAAAATATGGAAAAAATATATCTGTTGGTGTGAATCTAAAGGATTCCCTTGGGACAAGGTAAAGATTCCTAGGATTCTATCCTTTCTTCAAGAAGGATTGGAGAAAGGATTATCTGCAAGTTCCTTGAAGGGACAGATTTCTGCCTTGTCTGTGTTACTTCACAAAGAGCTGGCAGCTGTGCCAGATGTTCAAGCCTTTGTTCAGGCTCTGGTTAGAATCAAGCCTGTTTACAAACCTTTGACTCCTCCTTGGAGTCTCAACTTAGTTCTTTCAGTTCTTCAGGGGGTTCCGTTTGAACCCTTACATTCCGTTGATATTAAGTTATTATCTTGGAAAGTTTTGTTTTTGGCTGCAATTTCTTCCGCTAGAAGAGTTTCAGAATTATCTGCTCTGCAGTGTTCTCCTCCTTATCTGGTGTTCCATGCAGATAAGGTGGTTTTACGTACTAAACCTGGTTTTCTTCCAAAAGTTGTTTCTAACAAAAACATTAACCAGGAGATAGTCGTGCCTTCTTTGTGTCCGAAACCAGTTTCGAAGAAGGAACGTTTGTTGCACAATTTGGATGTTGTTCGCGCTCTAAAATTCTATTTAGATGCTACAAAGGATTTTAGACAAACATCTTCCTTGTTTGTTGTTTATTCTGGTAACAGGAGAGGTCAAAAAGCAACTTCTACCTCTCTCTCTTTTTGGATTAAAAGCATCATCAGATTGGCTTACGAGACTGCCGGACGGCAGCCTCCTGAAAGAATCACAGCTCATTCCACTAGGGCTGTGGCTTCCACATGGGCCTTCAAGAACTAGGCTTCTGTTGATCAGATATGTAGGGCAGCGACTTGGTCTTCACTGCACACTTTTACCAAATTTTACAAGTTTGATACTTTTGCTTCTTCTGAGGCTATTTTTTGGGAGAAAGGTTTTTGCAAGCCGTGGTGCCTTCCATTTAGGTGACCTGATTTGCTCCCTCCCTTCATCCGTGTCCTAAAGCTTTGGTATTGGTTCCCACAAGTAAGGATGACGCCGTGGACCGGACACACCTATGTTGGAGAAAACAGAATTTATGTTTACCTGATAAATTACTTTCTCCAACGGTGTGTCCGGTCCACGGCCCGCCCTGGTTTTTTAATCAGGTCTGATAATTTATTTTCTTTAACTACAGTCACCACGGTATCATATGGTTTCTCCTATGCAAATATTCCTCCTTAACGTCGGTCGAATGACTGGGGTAGGCGGAGCCTAGGAGGGATCATGTGACCAGCTTTGCTGGGCTCTTTGCCATTTCCTGTTGGGGAGGAGAATATCCCACAAGTAAGGATGACGCCGTGGACCGGACACACCGTTGGAGAAAGTAATTTATCAGGTAAACATAAATTCTGTTTTTTTTATTTTTTTTTAAAAAGGCACATTTGTTACTAAACTGGGTACTGGCAGACAGCTGCCAGTACCCAAGATGGCGCCCATTAAGGCAGAGGGGGAGGGTTAGAGAGCTGTTTGGTGGGGGATCAGTGAGGTTGGGGACTAAGGGGGGATCCTACACAGCAGCATATGTAAATATGCCACACAAAAAAAAATAGCCCAAGTATAGCTTTTATTTTAGTACTGGCAGAGTTTCTGCCAGTACTTAAGATGGCGGGGACAATTGTGGGGTGGGGGAGGGAAGAGAGCTGTTTGGGAGGGATCAGGGGGTCTCATGTTTCAGGTGGGAGGCTGAGCTCTACACTAAAGCTAAAATTAACCCTGCAAGCTACATAATTAACCCCTTCACTGCTAGCCATAATACACGTGTGAAATGCAGCGGCATTTGGCGGCCTTCTAATTACCAAAAAGCAACGCCAAAGCCATGTATGTCTGCTATTTCTGAACAAAGGGGATCCCAGAGAAGCATTTACAACCATTTGTGCCATAATTGCACAAGCTGTTTGTAAATGATTTCAGTGAGAAACCTAAAATTGTGAAATATTTAAAGTTGTTTTTTTTATTTGATCGCATTTGGCGCTGAAATGGTGGCATGAAATATACCAAAATTGGCCTAGATCAATACTTGGGGTTGTCTACTACACTACACTAAAGTTAAAAGTATCCCTAAAAGCTCCCTACATGCTCCATAATTAACCCCTTCACTGCTGGGCATAATACACGTGTAGTGCGCAGTGGCATTTAGCAGCCTTCTAATTACTAAAAAGCAACGCCAAAGCCATATATGTCTGCTATTTCTGAACAAAGGGGATCCCAGAGAAGCATTTACAACCATTTAAGCCATAATTGCACAAGCTGTTTGTAAATAATTTCAGTGAGAAACCAAAAGTTTGTGAAAAAATTAGTAAAAAAGTGAACGATTTTTTGTATTTAATTGCATTTGGCGGTGAAATGGTGGCATGAAATATACCAAAATGGGCCTAGATGAACACTTTGGGATGTCTACTAAAAAAAAAATATATACATGTCAATGGATATTCAGAGATTCCTGAAAGATATTAGTGTTCTAATGTAACTAGCGCTCATTTTGAAAAATAATGGTTTGGAAATAGCAAAGTGCTACTTGTATTTATGGCCCTATAACTTACAAAAAAAGCAAAGAACATGTAAACATTGGGTATTTCTAAACTCAGGACAAAATTTAGAAACTATTTAGCACAGTGTTTTTTGGTGGTTGTAGATGTGCAACAGATTTTGGGGGTCAAAGTTAGAAAAAGTGTGTTTTTTTCAATTTTTTCCTCATATTTTATAATTGTTTTTATAGTAAATTATAAGATATGATGAAAATAATGGTATCTTTAGAAAGTCCATTTAATGGCGAGAAAAACGGTATATAATATGTGTAGGTACAGTAAATGAGTAAGAGGGAAATTACAGCTAAACACAAAGACCGCAAAAATGTAAAAATAGCCTTGGTCCCAAACGGACAGAAAATGGAAAAGTGCTGTGGTCATTAAGGGGTTAAATGCAGTGATAGCAACTGGTATTAGGCTGATGAGTGTGTGTACACTGAATGTATTTTTCTAAGGAATGGAATTGACTCTGAAAATACTGTTAATACTGAAATAATGTATGAGCCTTAACTGCAGTAAAAGCGACTGGTAGCAGGCTTATTAATAACACTTCATAACTTTTCAAATGTATGTTTAAAACGTCTACTGGCATGTTAATCGTTTTTTGTGAGGTACTTGGTGATAAAACTTATTGGGGCATGATTTTTACCACATGGCCATCTTTGTTTTCTGCATAGAAACAGTTATCTGAGCTTCCCCACTGTTGTAATATGAGTGGGAGGGGCCTATTTTAGCGCTTTTTTGCGCAGTAAAAATTCAGTCACAATCTGTCTACTTCATCTTCCATGATCCAGATCGTCTCTAGAGAGCTCAGGGGTCTTCAAAATTCATTTTGAGGGAGGTAATCAGTCACAGCAGACCTGTGACAGTGTGTTTTGACTGTGATAAAAGCGTTAATTATTAAATTGTTATCCGTTTTTGGGTATTAAGGGGTTAATCATCCATTTGCTGGTGGGTGCAATCCTTTGCTAACTTAATACATTTACTGTGAAAAATTGGTTGCTATAACTATTTTGGTTCATTGTTATTTCAACTGTGACAGCTTTTTGTGCTTCTTAAAGGCACAGTAGCGTTTTTTATATTGCTTGTAAATTTATTTAGAAAAGTATTTCCAAGCTTGCTAGTCTCATTGCTAGTCTGTTTAAACATGTCTGACACAGATGAATCTCTTTGTTCACTATGTTTAAAGGCCAATGTGGAGCCCAATAGAAATGTGTGTACTAATTGCATTGATGTTACTTTAAATAAAAGTCAATCTTTACATGTAAAGAAATTATCACCAGACAACGAGGGGGAAGTTATGCCGACTAACTCTCCTCACGTGTCAGTACCTTCGCCTCCCGCTCAGGAGGTGCATGATTTTGTGGCGCCAAGTACATCAGGGAGGCCCTTACAAATCACTTTGCAAGACATGGCTACTGTTATGACAGAAGTATTATCTAAATTGCCAGAATTAAGAGGCAAGCGCGATAGCTCTGGGTTAAGGACAGAGCGCTATGGCTTAAATCCTGGTCAGCTGACGTGACTTCTAAATCTAAATTGCTTAATATTCCTTTCAAAGGGCAGACCTTATTCGGGCCCGGCTTGAAAGAAATTATAGCTGACATTACTGGAGGTAAGGGCCATGCTCTACCTCAGGACAGGGCCAAATCAAAGGCCAAACAGTCTAATTTTCGTGCCTTTCGTAACTTCAAGGCAGGAGCAGCATCAACTTCTTCCGCTCCAAAACAGGAAGGAGCTGTTGCTCGTTACAGGCAGGGCTGGAAAGTTAACCAGTCCTGGAACAAGGGCAAGCAGGCCAAGAAACCTGCTGCTGCCCCTAAGACAGCATGAAGAGAGGGCCCCCTATCCTGAAACGGATCTAGTGGGGGGCAGACTTTCTCTCTTCGCCCAGGCTTGGGCAAGAGATGTCCAGGATCCCTGGGCGTTGGAGATCATATCTCAGGGATATCTCTTGGACTTCAAAACATTCCATTCCACACCCGTCAGTAGCTCAGTGCATGGAAGTAATCGGCTTAATGGTAGCGGCAATGGACATAGTACCATTTGCGCGCCTGCATCTCAGACCGCTGCAATTGTGCATGCTAAGTCAGTGGAACGGGGATTACTCAGATTTGTCCCCCCTACTAAATCTGGATCAAGAGACCAGAGATTCTCTTCTATGGTGGCTTTCTCGGCCACATCTGTCCAAGGGGATGACCTTTCGCAGGCCAGATTGGACGATTGTAACAACAGACGCCAGCCTTCTAGGCTGGGGCGCAGTCTGGAACTCCCTGAAGGCTCAGGGATTATGGACTCAGGAGGAGAAACTCCTCCCAATAAATATTCTGGAATTAAGAGCAATATTCAATGCTCTCCTAGCTTGGCCTCAGTTAGCAACTCTGAGGTTCATCAGATTTCAGTCGGAGAACATCACGACTGTGGCTTACATCAACCATCAAGGGGGAACCAGAAGTTCCCTAGCGATGTTGGAAGTCTCAAAGATAATTCGCTGGGCAGAGTCTCACTCTTGCCACCTGTCAGCGATTTACATCCCAGGCGTGGAGAACTGGGAGGCGGATTTTCTAAGTCGCCAGACTTTTCATCCGGGGGAGTAGGAACTTCATCCGGAGGTCTTTGCTCAACTGATTCATCGTTGGGGCAAACCAGATCTGGATCTCATGGCGTCTCGCCAGAACGCCAAGCTTCCTTATTACGGATCCAGGTCCAGGGACCCGGGAGCGGTGCTGATAGATGCTCTGACAGCCCCTTGGGTCTTCAACATGGCTTATGTGTTTCCACCATTTCCGATGCTTCCTCGTTTGATTGCCAAGATCAAACAGGAGAGAGCTTCGGTGATTCTGATAGCGCCTGCGTGGCCACGCAGGACCTGGTATGCAGACCTAGTGGACATGTCGTCCTGTCCACCGTGGTCTCTGCCTCTGAGACAGGACCTTCTAATTCAGGGTCCTTTCAACCATCCAAATCTAATTTCTCTGAGGCTGACTGCATGGAGATTGAACGCTTGATTCTATCAAAGCGTGGCTTCTCGGAGTCGGTTATTGATACCTTAATACAGGCTAGGAAGCCTGTTACCAGAAAAATTTACCATAAGATATGGCGTAAATATTTATATTGGTGCGAATCCAAGAGTTACTCATGGAGTAAGGTTAGGATTCCTAGGATATTGTCCTTTCTACAAGAGGGTTTAGAAAAGGGCTTATCTGCTAGTTCGTTAAAGGGACAGATTTCTGCTCTGTCTATTCTTCTACACAAACGTCTGGCTGAAGTTCCAGACGTTCAGGCTTTTTGTCAGGCTTTAGCTAGGATTAAGCCTGTGTTTAAGACTGTTGCTCCGCCGTGGAGCTTAAACTTAGTTCTTAACGTTCTTCAAGGCGTTCCATTTGAACCACTTCATTCCATTGATATCAAGCTGTTATCCTGGAAGATTCTGTTTTTGATGGCTATTTCCTCGGCTCGAAGAGTCTGAGTTATCTGCCTTACATTGTGATTCTCCTTATCTGATTTTTCATTCAGACAAGGTAGTTCTGCGTACTAAACCTGGGTTCTTACCTAAGGTAGTTACTAACAGGAATATCAATCAAGAGATTGTTGTTCCATCACTGTGTCCTAACCCTTCTTCAAAGAAGGAACGACTTTTGCATAATCTGGACGTAGTCCGTGCCCTGAAGTTCTGTTTGCAGGCAACTAAAGATTTTCGTCAAACTTCTTCCCTGTTTGTCGTTTACTCTGGACAGAGAAGAGGTCAAAAGGCTTCGGCTACCTCTCTCTTTTTGGCTTCGTAGCATAATAAGTTTAGCCTATGAGACTGCTGGACAGCAGCCTCCTGAAAGGATTACAGCTCATTCTACTAGAGCTGTGGCTTCCACCTGGGCCTTTAAAAATGAGGCCTCTGTTGAACAGATTTGCAAGGCTGCAACTTGGTCTTCACTTCACACTTTTTCAAAATTTTACAAATTTGACACTTTTGCTTCTTCGGAGGCTATTTTTGGGAGAAAGGTACTTCAGGCAGTGGTTCCTTCTGTTTAATGTTCCTGCCTTGTCCCTCCCTTCATCCGTGTACTTTAGCTTTGGTATTGGTATTCCATAAGTAATGGATGACCCGTGGACTGACTACACTTAACAAGAGAAAACATAATTTATGCTTACCTGATAAATTTATTTCTCTTGTAGTGTAGTCAGTCCACGGCCCGCCCTGTCTTTAAGGCAGATCTAAATTTTAATTAAACTCCAGTCACTACTGCACCCTATGGTTTCTCCTTTCTTGTCTGGTTTTGGTCGAATGACTGAATATGACATGTGAGGGGAGGAGCTATATAGCAGCTCTGCTTGGGTGATCCTCTTGCAGCTTCCTGTTAGGAAGAGATATATTCCATAAATAATGGATGACCCGTGGACTGACTACACTACAAAAGAAATAAATTTATCAGGTAAGCATAAATTATGTTTTGTCCCTTCAAGGAACTTGCAGACAAACCTCTATCCAAACCATCCTGGAGAAACTGTAAAATTCTAGGAATTTTAAAAGATGCTCATTACCAGTTCTTTTTTTAATGTTATATTGTAGTTCTGTGATTTGTTGAGCCTTTGTAACTTAATGGCTGTCTAAATATGACTAAACAAACCATTATTTCCATCTTAATGGGAGGAGAATCCACTGCTTCATTCATTACTTGTTGGAATTAAGAACCTGGCCACTAGGATGAGGCAAAGACACCCCAACCAAAGGCTTAAATACCTCCCCACTCCCCTCATCCTTCAGTCATTCTTTGCCTTTCGTCACAGGAGGTTGGCAGAGAGGTGTCGGAAGATTCGGTGTAGTCTCTTATGGAGGTTAGTACTCTTCGTGATGGGACTGGAGTTTTAAGTAGTCGTGTCAGCCTCTCAGTGAGAGCATGGATGAAAGTTAGAGTCCGGAGATGCAAAACCATCCCGACTCAGATTAACAGCTCTATAAGCAATCAGCGGTGACGAGTTTTGCTGCCTGCTTTCTGCTCTCAAGTCCATGTCAGGAGCAACACTACTAACCTGTCACACTTGAAAGTCTGTGTTCCTGTTCCCCGGCGTAGATTCTGGTAAGATCGTTTCATTATGTACATATGAGTGGAAAGGTGATAACTAAGCGCCAACTATAACGCAACAGACCTCCAGCTCTAATAAATTGGCACCTAGTTGTCAAGGGTGGATTCAATTTTAAGATTGGATATCAGAGCGCCAAACAACGTAGGCAGGGTCTATGGGCAGATAGTCAAATACCAAAGGTAACAATAGGTTGAAATAATATGATTTAATACATAAGATAAAAAAGTTGGTACATTTAAAATTATACAACAATTAGTCATGGATCCATGTTACACTTTAAAATATATATTGAAACAATAGGAACAATTTAAAAATGCTTGTAGAACAATAAATAACAAAAAAAAAAAAAAAAATCTAACAAATAATGTCTATCGCTTAAAACTTAAATTCTAATATGTGAATGCTAGGAGCGCTTATGCACACTATTTATAAAAACAATGGGTTACAATGCACAGGTGGATAGATTCCAGGTTGCTTGAAACCGGTGGATGTGAAATGTAAGTGGCTCCAAATTGGGGTTTTGCCTATGTGTTTATCCAAAATTGTGTAACTCCTAACAGGTGGACAAAAAATGTTACAGGAATGTCTAGAACCTGAATTCAAAATATAAGACCTGAGGTTGTGCCTATGTGTTTATCCAAAAAGGGTGTAAATCCTAACAATTAAAAAAATGTGAGAAAAATATTGCAGGGGTGTCTGAACCTTATTTTCAAAATAAACAATGAATTCAAAATAAAACGATATACAAGTGAATTTTTGACAAATCAACTAATGCAAACATAAAGCATAAATAGAACCAAATAAAAACAACAGCACAACTTTAACGTGTGTAAAATGTGTTTCTGCTTGCAAACTGTGATGTGATGTGAACAAATATCTGTTATAAACACTGAATAGTGGCAAAACTTTGTGATTGGATTAAAATTGAACACAGGCTCTAAATTGATACCCTAAAATACAAATCTAAAGGGCTCAGAGTTGCTGAGCTAGATATAAGGGACTTGCTCAAAGAGCCTCGAGATGTTAATTAAAAGAGACCATATAACAACAGTGGGTTAAAAAACGGATGATATAACATAAAATGCTTAAAAGTCCAAATAAATATTCAAATTGGATAATAAGAATCTTGCTATAGTCTGTCTCAATATGGATCCCAACTGCTGATTATGTAGAAATCTTCTTGGGCAGTAGTTAACAAATAATTCCAACTTGCAATGTTGTCCCTTACCTGCCAAAAAAGGAAAGGCAAACAATAGTGCAGATGGCTTCTTAATGTGATCACAATTAAAATACTCCTTACCAGTCAACCGGTTTCGGTCTCCACTGACCTTTCTCAAGACTCGAGCAACCTGGAATCTATCCACCTGTGCATTGTAACCCATTGTTTTTATAAATAGTGTGCATAAGCGCTCCTAGCATTCACATATTAGAATTTAAGTTTTAAGCGATAGACATTATTTGTTAGATTTTTTTTTTTTTTGTTATTTATTGTTCTACAAGCATTTTTAAATTGTTCCTATTGTTTCAATATATATTTTAAAGTGTAACATGGATCCATGACTAATTGTTGTATAATTTTAAATGTACCAACTTTTTTATCTTATGTATTAAATCATATTATTTCAACCTATTGTTACCTTTGGTATTTGACTATCTGCCCATAGACCCTGCCTACGTTGTTTGGCGCTCTGATATCCAATCTTAAAATTATGTACATATGATACTGTAAGAAGACAGGGTCACAGTGTGTGTCCTTTTATCTGTATAGAATCAAGGGTTAATACCCCAGGAATGGATGTTATTGAACAGGGGGGGGGGGATTTGTACACAATGTAGTCTACTGTTTATTGTGTTTATGTTGCGACGTGTGAGATGAGGCTCTATCAAGTGGAACAGTTAGGTTTTTGAGATATCGGTGTGGCATTTTTTGGCACGTTTTTTCTCTGTAGTGCAGGGGCGGTTCCTGCATGGCACTCCATATGTCCGGGTGTGGCCTCTTCAACTTCCTCTTCTTGACCGGTGGTTGCAGGAGACAAAGCGTTTTCTCTGTTGTCCGGGTCATAGGAGGTGGTGCGTGCCCCGGCCATTGGGATATAAAGGTGCCATTAAGCAAACGACTATCCCGCTCAAAGATAGCTCTTTGTTCAAGGAGCCCATGGACAAAAAATTGGAGTCCATGTTAAGGAAGATGTTCCAACTCACTGGGTTTGTTTTTCAACCAGCAGTGGCAGTCGGTGCGGTGGCTGGAGCTGCTACCTGTTGGTGTGACGCTCTTTCAGCTATGGTCGAGGTGGAGACTCCCCTCGAGGAGATACAGGAATGAATTAAGGCCTTAAGGGTAGCTCATTCGTTCATCTGTGATGCAAATATGCAGATTAGCCGCCTGAATGCCAAGACTTCAGGTTTTTCTGTTCTGGCCCATAGGGCTCTGTGGTTAAAGTCGTGGTGTGCGGACATGACTTCCAAGTCTAGTTTACTTTCCCTCCCTTTCCAGGGAAAGGTTCCCTTTGGTCCAGGTTTGGACTCTATTATATCCACGGTCACGGGGGGCAAGGGTGCTTTCCTACCGCAGGATAAGAAGAATAAGGGTTCTAATTTTCATCCCTTTCGTTTTGACAAGTCTCAACGCCAGCAGCCTGCCGCGAAACCTGAGCAGTCAAAGCGATCTTGGAAGCCAGCTCACTCTTGGAACAAGACCAAGCAGAGTAAGAAGCCCGCCGAGACAAAATTGTCATGAAGGGGCAGCCCCCGATCAGTCTCTGGATCGCGTAGGGGGCAGACTGTCTTTTTGCAGAGGCCTGAATAAGAGACGTTCAGGATCCTTGAGTTCTGGAGGTCATAGCCCAGGGCTGCAGGATAGGATTCAAGACTCATCCACCCAGAGGCAGATTCCTCCTGTCAAATCTATCTTTAAGACCAGAGAAGAGAGATGCCTTCCTAAGTTGTGAGAGATCTCTCCTCTCTGGGAGTTAACGTCCCAGTCCCTCTAGCAGAAAGAGGTCTGGGGTATTATTCAAACCTTTTTGTGGTCCCAAAGAAGGAGGGCACGTTTCGCCTAATTCTGGACCTAAAGTGCCTAAACAAGTTTCTGTCAGTCCCATCGCTCAAAATGGAGACGATCAGATCAATTCTGCCCCTAGTTCAGGAGGGACAGTTTATGACAACAATAGATTTGAAGGATGCTTACCTTCATGTGCCAATCCACAAGGACCACTTCAAGTTCCTAAGATTCACATTTTTGGACCAACACTACCAGTTTGTGGCCCTACCATTCGGTCTGGAGACTGCCCCAAGAGTCTTTACGAAGGTTCTGGGAGCGCTGCTCGCAGTTGTGAGAGCCAGAGGTATTGCAGTGCCCCCTTATTTGGACGATATCCTGGTCCAGGCTCCGTCCTGCAGGCTTGTGGAGGATCACTCAAGGGCTCTTCTCCTTTGGTCCCATGGATGGAAGATAAACAAAGGAAAGAGTTCTCTGGTCCCCAGCAACAGTGTGGAATTTCTGGTTACGATAATAGATTCTATTTCCATGAAGATATTCTTGATAGATCAGAGACGTTCCAAGATTGCGTCCAACTGTCTTGCCCTTCAGACCTCATCAAGGACATCTGTGGCCAGGTGTATGGAGGTGATTGGGCTCATGGTATCCAGCATAGATGACATTTCATTCGCCAGGTTCCATCTCGGACCTCTTCAGTTATGTCAGTTATGCACGTTGAGACAGTGGAACGGCGAACACTCAGATCTATCCCAACAGATATCTCTGTTCCGCTATAACATTACTGAATACACCAGTGGAACATATACTCATGTTACCTAGCGATTCGATTTTGCTATTCCACTGCCCTGAATATATAATTCAACCTGTTGTGAAATCACTTAGGGTGTATATAAATTAAAAAAATAATATTTAACCCAAATGGTCAAAATAAACTTGAGATTAACGCCACACAATCACTGACAGAGTCCTAAAATATTGGATTTCTATGTGGGCAGATATACTTTAAAATTACTACTTTCATTAATCTACAGTTTCAAGGTTCTAAGTAGCCATTTAAACACACAATGTGGATAAGACGTCTGACTAAAATATTGACACATTGGTGTACACTTTGTTACTGATTCCCCCTAATCTTACCATTATTACAAAGTAGCAACTCTAATAATCTTATCCTGAGGGTAAATTTATGAACCCTCAATACTAGGATTATCCAGATATTTCTGACGATCTTAACTTGGGGGATTTAAGTTATTTAATAAAGTATACACTAAGCACTCTCCCACATACATCACAAAGGTTTTTTCAACAAGTTGGATTTTAGCCTCAAAATCTAACCAGAAGTTTAAGTGTTTTTAGCATTAGTGTGTGCGGGCAGCCAACCAGATATCTACCTGCCTACAGCTGTCTTTTTATAAGTTTAATATTAAAAGTTTTATATTTTTATTTCAACTAGTCTTTTTCTCATATTTTTTTGTGTTGAGACATATCCTTTTTTGGCATCCTACTCTAGGGATGCTTCTTAGATATATTTGACATTACATGCCTATACACAACAATTCGGGTTAGCCTAATAAGTACATTTCTTCTTCTTAACAAGGCTCCTGGGTGGAAAATTATACCTCCTAGCTATACTCTATTGTATATTAAAAAAGATATCTCTGGACACCCGAAAGAGGGAATCCCTCTCTTGGTGGATCCGTCCGGGACAACTGTCCCAGCGGACATCCTTCCTGGGAGATTGTGACCACGGACGCAAGTCTATCAGGATAGGGAGCTGTTTGGGATGCCAGAAAGGCACAGGGGGGCAGGTGGACTCTAGAGGAGTCGTCTACCAATCAATATTCTGCAACTCCAGGCGATATTCAACGCTCTGAGGGCTTAGCCCCTCCTGGGGTCGTTCCAGTCGGACAACATTACCTCTGTGGCTTACATAAACCATCAGGGTGGAATGAGATGCTCCCTAGCCATAAGGGAAGTATGAGATGCTCTCTAGCCATAAGGGAAGTATATCGGATTCTGGAATGGGCAGAGAACCACAATTGTTCGCTCTCAGCGATCCACATTCCGGGTGTGGACAACTGGGAAGAGGTTTTTCTCAGCAGACAATCGTTTCATCCAGGGGAATGGTCTCTCCATCCTGAGGAGTTTGAGGAGATCTGCATCAGATGGGGGGTGCCGGAGATAGACCTCATGGTGTCCAGACTCGACTTCAAGCTACCCAGATACAGGTCGAGGTCCAGGGATCCCCAGGCAGAGCTGATAGATGCCTTAGCAGTGCCCTGGGAGTTCAAACTACTTTACATTTTTCCACCGTTGCCACTTCTACCTCGTGTAGTGGCCCGCATCAAGCAGGAGCAAGCTTTGGCTATTCTGATCACTGTTGTGGCCGTGGAGGATGTGGTTTGCGGATCTGGTGGGGATGTCGTCATCTCCTCCATGGAGCTTACCCTGTTGCAGAGATTTGCAGGTTTAGGGTCCATTTCTACACCAAAATCTTGATTATCTGAGGCTGACTGCTTTTCAGATAGTGATTGATACTCTCATTCAGGCCAGGAAGCCGGTCACTTGGTTCATCTATCATAAGGTGTTTAGGACCTACTTGTCCTGGTGTGAGGAATGTGGATACCTTTGGCACAAGGTTAGGGTATCCAGGATTCTGGCCTTTCTCCAGGATGGACTGGATAAGAGTTTTGCTGCCAGTTCCTTAAAGAGTCAGATTTCGGCCTTATCTGTACTGTTGCACAAGAAGCTAGCGGAGCGTCCTGATATTCAGTCCTTTGTTCAGGCTCTGTCTAGGATCAGACCTGTCTTTCGGAATTCTGCTCCTCCTTGGAGCTTAAATTTTGGTTCTTAAGATTTTGCAGAGGGCGCTGTTTGCTATGCATGTGCTTGACATTAAACTTCTTTTCTGGAAAGTCCTATTCCTACTGGCTATTGCATTGGCTCGCAGAGTCTGCGTTGGTGGCCTTGCAATGTGAGCCTCCTTACCTGGTTTTTCATGCTGATAAGGCTGTTCTTCACACTGGATTGGGTTTCTTCCCAAAATCGTGTCGAATTGTAACATCAATCAGGAAATAGTAGTAGTTCCTTATGTCCTAACCCTTCTTCATCAAAGGAATGGTTGCTTCATAATTTGGACGTGGTTCGGGCCTTGAAGTTTTATCTTCAGGCCACAAAGGAATTCAGACAGACTTAGTCTTTATTTGTTGTGTATTCAGGGAAGCGCAGGAGGCAGAGGTCCTTTTCCACTTCACTGTCTTTTTGGTTGAAGAGCATTATGCGTCTGGCCTATGAGACAGCGGGACATGCCTCAGAGGATTACAGCTCACTCAACTAGGGCTGTGGCCTCTTCTTGGGCCTTTAAGAACGAGGCTTCGATGGAGCAGATTTGTAAGGCGGCGACTTGGTCTTCCTTAAATACTTTTGCAAAGTTTTACAAATTTGATGTTTTTGCTTCGGCGGAAGCGGCTTTTGCGAGAGGTTCTGCAGGCTGTGGTGCCCTCTGTTTAGGGTCCGCCTCCTTTTACCCTCCAGTTCTTTTCATTCAGTATCCTCTAGAGCTTGGGTATTTGTTCCCACAAGTAATAAATAAAGCAGTGGACTCTCCTCCCTTTAAGATGGAAAAAATAAATTATGCTTACCTGATAATTTCATTTCCATCTGTGGGAGAAGAGTCCACTGCTCCCGCCCATTTATCCGGTGGGGGACCTAAATTTAATTTTATTCTTCTGGCACCATTTATACCCTGATATTTCTCCTACTGTTCCTTGTTCTCTCGGCAGAATGACTGGGGGATGAGGGGAGTGGGGGAGGCATTTAAGCCTTTGGCTGGGGTGTCTTTGCCTCTTCCTGGTGGCCAGATTCTTAATTCCCACAAGTAATGAATGAAGCAGTGGACTCTCCTCTCACAGATGGAAATGAAATTATCAGGTAAGCATAATTTGTTTCTCCAACATAGGTGTGTCCGGTCCACGGCGTCATCCTTACTTGTGGGATATTCTCCTCCCCAACAGGAAATGGCAAAGAGCCCAGCAAAGCTGGTCACATGATCCCTCCTAGGCTCCGCCTTCCCCAGTCATTCTCTTTGCCGTTGTACAGGCAACATCTCCACGGAGATGGCTTAGAGTTTTTTGGTGTTTAACTGTAGTTTTTATCATTCAATCAAGAGTTTGTTATTTTAAAATAGTGCTGGTATGTACTATTTACTCTGAAACAGAAAAGAGATGAAGATTTCTGTTTGTAAGAGGAAAATGATTTTAGCAACCGTTACTAAAATCGATGGCTGTTTCCACACAGGACTGTTGAGAGGAATTAACTTCAGTTGGGGGAAACAGTGAGCAGACTTTTGCTGCTTGAGGTATGACACATTTCTAACAAGACGATGTAATGCTGGAAGCTGTCATTTTCCCTATGGGATCCGGTAAGCCATTTTTATTACATAAGAAAAAAAGGGCTTCACAAGGGCTTTTAAGACTGTAGACATTTTCTGGGCTAAAACGATTGATATATAAGCATATTTTAATACTTCATAGCTTTGAGGAATTATTTTATTCTTGGGAATTAGCTAAAATAACCGGCAGGCACTGTATTGGACACCTTATTTGCTAGGGGCTTTCCCTAATCATAGGCAGAGCCTCATTTTCGCGCCTCTATTGCGCACTTGTTTTTGGGAAGCATGACATGCAGATGCATGTGTGAGGAGCTCTGATACATAGAAAAGACTTTCTGAAGGCGTCATTTGGTATCGTATTCCCCTTTGGGCTTGGTTGGGTCTCAGCAAAGCAGATACCAGGGACTGTAAAGGGGTTAAATATAAAAACGGCTCCGGTTATTTTAAGAGTTAAAGCTTTCAAATTTGGTGTGCAATACTTTTAAGGCTTTAAGACACTGTGGTGAAATTTTGGTGAATTTTGAACAATTCCTTCATACTTTTTCACATTTGCAGTAATAAAGTGTGTTCAGTTTAAAATTTAAAGTGACAGTAACGGTTTTATTTTAAAACGTTTTTTTGTACTTTGTTATCAAGTTTATGCCTGTTTAACATGTCTGAACTACCAGATAGACTGTGTTCTGTATGTGGGGAAGCCAAGGTTCCTTCTCATTTAAATAGATGTGATTTATGTGACACAAAATTTAGAGAAAATGATGCCCAAGATGATTCCTCAAGTGAGGGGAGTAAGCATGGTACTGCATCATCCCCTCCTTCGTCTACACCAGTCTTGCCCACACAGGAGGCCCCTAGTACATCTAGTGCGCCAATACTCCTTACTATGCAACAATTAACGGCTGTAATGGATAATTCTATCAAAAACATTTTAGCCAAAATGCCCACTTATCAGCGAAAGCGCGACTGCTCTGTTTTAGAAAATACTGAAGAGCATGAGGACGCTGATGATATTGGTTCTGAAGTGCCCCTACACCAGTCTGAGGGGGCTAGGGAGGTTTTGTCTGAGGGAGAAATTTCAGATTCAGGGAAAATTTCTCAACAAGCTGAACCTGATGTAATTACATTCAAATTTAAATTGGAACATCTCCGCGCCCTGCTTAAGGAGGTGTTATCTACTCTGGATGATTGTAAGAATTTGGTCATTCCAGAGAAATTATGTAAAATGGACA
Source organism: Bombina bombina (assembly GCF_027579735.1). NCBI lineage: Eukaryota > Metazoa > Chordata > Amphibia > Anura > Bombinatoridae > Bombina > Bombina bombina. Next base: position 631,926,838 of record NC_069501.1, read on the forward strand.
AGTTCCTAGAGGTCCCGGGGCCCCCCGAAGCTTTTCCTATACCCAAGCGGGTGGCGGACATTGTAAACAAAGAATGGGAAAGGCCCGGCATACCTTTCGTCCCTCCCCCTATATTTAAGAAATTGTTTCCTATGGTCGACCCCAGAAAGGACTTATGGCAGACAGTCCCCAAGGTCGAGGGGGGCGGTTTCTACTCTAAACAAACGCACCACTATACCCATAGAAGATAGTTGTGCTTTCAAAGATCCTATGGATAAAAAATTAGAGGGTTTGCTTAAAAAGATGTTTGTTCAGCAAGGTTACCTTCTACAACCAATTTCATGCATTGTTCCTGTCACTACAGCAGCGTGTTTCTGGTTCGATGAACTAGAAAAGGCGCTCAATAAAGATTCTTCTTATGAGGAAATTTTGGACAGAATTCATGCTCTCAAATTGGCTAACTCTTTCACCCTAGACGCCACTTTGCAATTGGCTAGATTAGCGGCGAAAAATTCTGGGCTTGCTATTGTGGCGCGCAGAGCGCTTTGGCTAAAATCTTGGTCAGCGGATGCGTCTTCCAAGAACAAATTGCTTAACATTCCTTTCAAGGGGAAAACGCTGTTTGGCCCTGACTTGAAAGAGATTATTTCTGATATCACTGGGGGTAAGGGCCACGCCCTTCCTCAGGATAGGTCTTTCAAGGCCAAAAATAAACCTAATTTTCGTCCCTTTCACAGAAACGGACCAGCCCCAAGTGCTACGTCCTCTAAGCAAGAGGGTAATACTTCTCAAGCCAAGCCAGCCTGGAGGCCAATGCAAGGCTGGAACAAAGGTAAGCAGGCCAAGAAACCTGCCACTGCTACCAAGACAGCATGAGATGTTGGCCCCCGATCCGGGACCGGATCTGGTGGGGGGCAGACTCTCTCTCTTCGCTCAGGCTTGGGCAAGAGATGTTCTGGATCCTTGGGCGCTAGAAATAGTCTCCCAAGGTTATCTTCTGGAATTCAAGGGGCTTCCCCCAAGGGGGAGGTTCCACAGGTCTCAATTGTCTTCAGACCACATAAAAAAAACAGGCATTCTTACATTGTGTAGAAGACCTGTTAAAAATGGGAGTGATTCATCCTGTTCCATTAGGAGAACAAGGGATGGGGTTCTACTCCAATCTGTTTGTAGTTCCCAAAAAAGAGGGAACATTCAGACCAATCTTAGATCTCAAGATCCTAAACAAGTTTCTCGAGGTTCCATCGTTCAAAATGGAAACCATTCGAACAATTCTTCCTTCCATCCAGGAAGGTCAATTCATGACCACGGTGGATTTAAAGGATGCGTATCTACATATTCCTATCCACAAGGAACATCATCGGTTCCTAAGGTTCGCATTTCTGGACAAGCATTACCAGTTTGTGGCACTTCCGTTCGGATTAGCCACTGCTCCAAGAATTTTCACAAAGGTACTAGGGTCCCTTCTAGCGGTTCTAAGACCGAGGGGCATTGCAGTAGTTCCTTACTTGGACGACATTGTCCTGGCCTTTCTCAGATCTCACGGGTGGAAAGTGAACGTAGAAAAAAGTTCTCTATCTCCGTCAACAAGGGTTCCCTTCTTGGGAACAATAATAGACTCCTTAGAAATGAGGATTTTTCTGACAGAGGCCAGAAAATCAAAACTTCTAAACTCTTGTCTAATACTTCATTCTGTTCCTCTTCCTTCCATAGCGCAGTGCATGGAAGTAATAGGTTTGATGGTAGCGGCAATGGACATAGTTCCTTTTGCGCGAATTCATCTAAGACCATTACAACTGTGCATGCTCAGTCAGTGGAATGGGGATTATACAGACTTGTCTCCGACGATACAAGTAGATCAGAGGACCAGAGATTCACTCCGTTGGTGGCTGTCCCTGGACAACCTGTCACAGGGGATGAGCTTCCGCAGACCAGAGTGGGTCATTGTCACGACCGACGCCAGTCTGGTGGGTTGGGGCGCGGTCTGGGGACCCCTGAAAGCTCAGGGTCTTTGGTTTCGGGAAGAATCTCTTCTCCCGATAAATATTCTGGAACTGAGAGCGATATTCAATGCTCTCAAGGCTTGGCCTCAACTAGCAAAGGCCAAATTCATACGGTTTCAATCAGACATGACGACTGTTGCGTACATCAACCATCAGGGGGGAACAAGGAGTTCCCTGGCGATGGAAGAAGTGACCAAAATCATTCAATGGGCGGAGACTCACTCCTGCCACTTGTCTGCAATCCACATCCCAGGAGTGGAAAATTGGGAAGCGGATTTTCTGAGTCGTCAGACATTTCATCCGGGGGAGTGGGAACTCCATCCGGAAATCTTTGCCCAAATCACTCAGTTGTGGGGCATTCCAGACATGGATCTGATGGCCTCTCGTCAGAACTTCAAGGTTCCTTGCTACGGGTCCAGATCCAGGGATCCCAAGGCGACTCTAGTAGATGCACTAGTAGCACCTTGGACCTTCAAACTAGCTTATGTATTCCCGCCGTTTCCTCTCATCCCCAGGCTGGTAGCCAGGATCAATCAGGAGAGGGCATCGGTGATCTTGATAGCTCCTGCGTGGCCACGCAGGACTTGGTATGCAGACCTGGTGAATGTCATCGGCTCCACCATGGAAGCTACCTTTGAGACGGGACCTTCTTGTTCAAGGTCCGTTCGAACATCCGAATCTGGTCTCACTCCAACTGACTGCTTGGAGATTGAACGCTTGATCTTATCAAAGCGAGGGTTCTCAGATTCTGTCATTGATACTCTTGTTCAGGCCAGAAAGCTTGTGACTAGAAAAATCTACCACAAAATATGGAAAAAATATATCTGTTGGTGTGAATCTAAAGGATTCCCTTGGGACAAGATAAAAATTCCTAAGATTCTATCCTTTCTTCAAGAAGGTTTGGAGAAAGGATTATCTGCAAGTTCTTTGAAGGGACAGATTTCTGCCTTGTCTGTGTTACTTCACAAAAAGCTGGCAGCTGTGCCAGATGTTCAAGCCTTTGTTCATGCTCTGGTTAGAATCAAGCCTGTTTACAAACCTTTGACTCCTCCTTGGAGTCTCAATTTAGTTCTTTCAGTTCTTCAGGGGGTTCCGTTTGAACCCTTACATTCCGTTGATATTAAGTTATTATCTTGGAAAGTTTTGTTTTTGATTGCAATTTCTTCTGCTAGAAGAGTTTCAGAATTATCTGCTCTGCAGTGTTCTCCTCCTTATCTGGTGTTCCATGCAGATAAGGTGGTTCTGCGTACTAAACCTGGTTTTCTTCCGAAAGTTGTTTCTAACAAAAACATTAACCAGGATATAGTCGTGCCTTCTTTGTGTCCGAATCCAGTTTCAAAGAAGGAACGTTTGTTGCACAATTTGGACGTAGTTCGTGCTCTAAAATTCTATTTAGATGCTACAAAGGATTTTAGACAAACATCTTCCTTGTTTGTTGTTTATTCTGGTAAAAGGAGAGGTCAAAAAGCAACTTCTACCTCTCTCTCTTTTTGGCTTAAAAGCATCATCAGATTGGCTTACGAGACTGCCGGACGGCAGCCTCCTGAAAGAATCACAGCTCATTCCACTAGGGCTGTGGCTTCCACATGGGCCTTCAAGAACGAGGCTTCTGTGGATCAGATATGTAAGGCAGCGACTTGGTCTTCACTGCACACTTTTACTAAATTTTACAAATTTGATACTTTTGCTTCTTCTGAGGCTATTTTTGGGAGAAAGGTTTTGCAAGCCGTGGTGCCTTCCATCTAGGTGACCTGATTTGCTCCCTCCCTTCATCCGTGTCCTAAAGCTTTGGTATTGGTTCCCACAAGTAAGGATGACGCCGTGGACCGGACACACCTATGTTGGAGAAAACAGAATTTATGTTTACCTGATAAATTACTTTCTCCAACGGTGTGTCCGGTCCACGGCCCGCCCTGGTTTTTTTAATCAGGTCTGATAATTTATTTTCTTTAACTACAGTCACCACGGTATCATATGATTTCTCCTATGCAAATATTCCTCCTTTACGTCGGTCGAATGACTGGGGAAGGCGGAGCCTAGGAGGGATCATGTGACCAGCTTTGCTGGGCTCTTTGCCATTTCCTGTTGGGGAGGAGAATATCCCACAAGTAAGGATGACGCCGTGGACCGGACACACCGTTGGAGAAAGTAATTTATCAGGTAAACATAAATTCTGTTTTTTCTACATATTTAGATCAACTTGTATTTTTCCTGGGGTATTCTCCCATGGGTAGTATGTGTGGAAGCTTGTTACTCTGTCCTTCAGAGTTTCAAAACAAATCCTGAAAATCATAAAATTTGTTATTGTGGGACCAATTTTAAGAATCCAAAATATATTAAATAAGGTAGCTCTTTAAATACCCTTTAAAGGGAAAATGCCCTTTTTGTACTCAAAAAGGATAAGACACAATTATAGGTCATGGGTGGGGGTAACCGACTTAGGGCTTGAGAACTGTTTATCCAATTTAGGAGTCAGATAAAGATGTGTACGTTTTGTATATATTTGTATGTAAAATAACATAAAATATGGCTGGGTTAGGATTTTGATGCACTGTCATAGAAGATCCACAGTGGTAATTCAATGCAGATTATTCAGCTTCCGTTTGCAGAGCATCACATCGCTTCTCTGCTTGAGACATATTTTCATGACTTCAGGTGATGTTGCTTCTTTCTGCTCTATTACAATTGGACATTTTAGGCATTTGCCATCTTACAACACATTAGAATGCCACGTGAATCATTGTTGCATATCTCTGATCCCATATGTACTACGTTAAGCAGATGGTGCTATTTGCAGGACCATGATTATTTAAGGTAAATCTGTCTTCAAGTTGCTTAGATACAGTAGTGTTTAAGCCTAGAGTTCACAAAGATGAATGAGCCATCTGCTGACCATTATAGATGTGGAAACCTGATTTCCACAGTCTTCATCCGCTTTCTGACACGTGCACCTATGCTTTCTTTCTAATGCTGTTTAGTCTAATTCACTTTAACTAGCTATGTTTTATGAACTGCCAGAAAGGGATGTTGCATTAATATGCATGGGGGTTGATATTAAGGGGTTAAGGCATATTAAAGTTAGGTATTTTTTTAAAACAAAATATTACACACATACATATACTCCTTTTTAGTTTAAGTTTATCTTTTCCCTACAATGAAAATAGTACACACCATAAAGTAGCAATCATACACAGACAGAACTCATATTCTAGTGGGCTCTAGGAGAACTTTTGCTTTATGGAAAGAGACCAGTGATCCTCTGCCCGCAACTCCTGCTTTTATTAGCAGATCGATGAACCATCCAGCTTCCTCCAATCGTTTTGTTGCCGCACGAGCTGGACGGTTCATCGATCTGCTAATAAAAGCAGGAGTTGCGGGCAGAGGATCACTGGTCTCTTTCCATAAAGCAAAAGTTTGCACACAATGCATTAGGGGAAACAAATCACAGTACACTGTGTCCTTTTTTTTTTATTATTATTATTATTATAACCAACAAAGGGTACAATCATATACAATGTATCATCATCACACCTTGCAGGGTGATTTAAAAGACAGAAATAACAGGACAATAAAGAGGCAACATACATTGGCATGTATATCAATACACAGAGCTCAATGAAACTTTGATTTTGAGAGTCTTCAAAGGGTTAATGAGTATTCCAGCAGATATGCGCTTATACCACAATGTTGGGATTTTGTGTGTTAATAAACTAACTCAATTTATATAATCTCAACATAAAATAAAATTAATATTAAAATTTAAACAACTTTAGGAAAACATTACAGCAATAGGATAGCTCAGAGCAGATCATAGGTTCTACCGTTATGGGAAGGGTTAAAGTAGGGCATGAAAGCCAAACATTTTGTTTCATGATTCAGATAAAGAATACATTTTTAAACAACTTTCTAGTTTACTTCTATTTAATTTGCTTCCTTCTCTTGTTATCCTTTTGCTGACAGGTTTATCTAGGCAAGCTCAGGTGCAGCAGAGAACCTAGGTTCTAGCTGTTGATTGGTGGCTGCATTTATATATCGATTGTGATTGGCTTACCCATGTGTTCATGTGCTCCTTCAACAAATGATACCAAGAGAATGAAACATTAGATGATAAAGTAAATTAGAAAGTTGTTTAAAATTGTATTATCTATCTGAATCATGAAAGAAAAAGTTTGGGTTTCATGTCCCTTTAACGAGAATAACTATTTGAATAAGCTGGAAGTACATCCAAGATGAATATATTATAATAAAGGGGAGTTACAGCTACCAGTGTGAGATATTACAGCTTACTTAAGTAAGATATCTTACATTGGCTTTTGTAAAGTTGCAATCTTGTTCAACTGTAGTAAGAAGAGTTGTAATTGCATGGAAATAAACTATATCACTGGCAGTTTGGATAATGTTAGTATTCCTGCCATTCCTCTCAATGACCAATATAGATATATGAGGGGCAATGAGCATTGTGTACCTGGCAGTGAAATAAAAAGGTGCTGTGGATTTAAACAAGTTGCATTGCACATTCCCACACATCAGAGCAAGAAACAGTTTGGCAGGGCATAGTTAGTATGGGTTACTACTACTATTATTTTGCATCTTATCTTGGAGTTTAATTAAATATGGAAAATAAAATCATCAGTGCTAAGTTGCAGCAAGTCAAGTACCATACCATGTGATAAACAATTAACTTTTACTATTCGTTGATATAGACACTGGCATAAATTACCAATTTGGAAAGGGTGTACTGTTTCCATTGTGCATAAAATATGTGAGGATACATTATCCGTGACGGCATCTTACGTTCAGATTTTTATACAATGTGGAGTTGAAAAGGATTTTACTTGAAGCAATTTGAAAATTTAAAATTTCAAGGTCCAGACAACCTTTTGCATTACTGTGCGTTTTCCTTTATAGGAATTTAAAGCTTTTTCCCTTCAAAAACTAGATTTGACATGGTTATCTTTTATTCTGTGAAATATGTTTATAAAAGTGTAAGCAGAAATATGGCTTTTGTAGTTTGGCATTGTTGTATAGTTCTGTGATGTACTTAAAACTAAATTTAGATACCCACGTCTATAACAAACCGGCATAATCGGTATTAATCGCATAGTATAACATGGAAACAGAAGAAGACAACCACAAAAAACAACAAAAAAACAAAACAAACAAAGTGAAGAAACTATCACGTTAAGGGCCATGATACCCAAATGTTAAAACACTTGAAAGTGATGCAGCATAATTGTAAAAAGCTGACTAGAAATATCACCTGAACATCTCTATGTAAAAAAAGAGATATTTTACCTCAAAATGTCCTAAGTATGCACACCCCAATGTAAAGGACTTTCAGTAGTAAATCAGTATGTCTGTCCCGGGACAGGCAAGGGAGTGAGACTCGTGCACACTCATGTTATTTCCCTATTCAGTTTAAGGAAGTTTACTATGAAATCTCATGGGAGTTAAAGGGACAGTATACACTCATTTTCATATAACTGCATGTAATAGACACTACTATAAAGAATAAGATGCACAGATACTGATATATAAAAATCCAGTATAAAACTGTTTAAAAACGTACTTAGAAGCTCTCAGTTTAGCTCTGTTGAAAAGGCAGCTGGAAAGCCCACTGCAAGTGGGAAATAAGACACTCCCCCCCTCCCCCTTCTTTTGCATATGAAAAGACCCTTTACAAAAACAGGAGCAAGCTGGAGTAGGTATCTGACGGTATTCTCATAAAACTTTGGGGCTTGGTTAGGAGTCTGAAAATCAGAGCAATGTTATTTAAAAATAAGCAAAACTATACATTTAAAAAAAAAAAATCTTTATTGGCTATATAAATAGATCTACAAAACATTTATGCAAATAAAAAATGTGTATAATGTCCCTTTAAGTGAAATCTCATGAGATCACAGTATAAGAGTTCATTATCTCAGCACTGTTGATGCCGATTGCTGTTCATTTCTTGCGTTTTTTGTTTTTGTTTGTTTTAAACCTGGAGCTGGACAGCAGCTGAAGTATAGCTTTTTACACAGGACTTACTCTGGTGAGCTGAGGAGACTGTGAGGTAAAATATCTTCCTTTTTTACATAGAGATTCTCAGGTGATATTTTCCTGTCAGCTTTTTACAGTTATGCTGCATTAGTTTCAAGTGATTGAGCATATGAGTATTATGTCCCTTTTAACGATAAAGATTGAACACATGCAGGATCTCGAAAAGTACTAATTGGAGAGACCTGCTATACCCGCATCAGATACTATAATTAGTGGTGGACTGAAGAGAGGTAGTTTGAGGCATTAGAGTGGATAGCAATCCACAGCACAAGTACATGTGTTAATAGTTCAGCCGACTCCGGTAGGTAAGCTAAACTTGTTGTGCCTGGAGTTCCATTCAATATGAGTAGGAAGGTTATAATTCAGCCGACACCCATAGCTAAACGAGTCTTACACTGCTTCCACCAGCAAAGTAACTTATGGGAACGGCAACAAAATGGTGTTTGCGTCCTGCTTCCTCTTTTCCGTGAGTCCCATATTCCCATTGACAATCATGTCAGATCTAGGACTGATGACCAATTGTATAGTGATCATGCATGTCTCCCGCATGTAATGGTGCGCATACACTGCAAGCCCAAAAAATGTTTTGCCACCACTGTGGGACTAGAGGTGTTGTAGGCAGCCTTCACTTCCCATCTTGGTCCGAGATCCATGACAGGTGCTGGGGTAGTCTCCAGAGGAAACAGTGAAGGTATCAATGAGCCCTTCTTTAGATCTAAAAGTTATTCTGTAGTAGGTTCTGACATGGTCAGGCATCAGGGAGTTTCTCTGTCCTCCGAAATCACTGTAGCTTCTCTTTTTAATGAGGGAGTTAGTCGTGAAGATGCTGTCCGTCTCCCATGCATAGGATGTGGTAATGCATGCCATGTTCTGCAGGGTAGGGTCACGTCGATTTGGAAACTGAGTTTTTTTGGTCGGGAGGGCTGCTCCTCTAAATTTACTAAGGTGCATAGGTCCATGCAGGACGATAAGCCGGTCTAGCCTAGGCAGGAGTACGGCCCTTATTTCAGTTACAATGTGGGAGTTAGTGCATGGTTCATTAATCTTGAGTAATTCCATTGCTGAGGTGAAGTGTAACTATATACAACATGGCGGTAGAAAACACGCCACCATGCCAGACAGCTTTTTCAGTTTAACTTGCTTCTCGGTGGCCATGGGGTGGTTTACATTGATCCAGGAGGGTTCCCGGGCACTGATATTGCCAAGGGATATGAGGATGGCGGAATATATAGCCACTTTTTGTTTTAAGCTGCACGGAGCCTCAAGAATTAGTGGCCATCTTGGATCAACCACCCACCGGAAGTCCACACTGTCCCTTTTTAAAGAAACATTAAACCTAAAAATGCAAAAAAAACAACTGCACTAAGTAGTTTTAGGGCTTTAAAGTTGCGTGTGTGGGGTGTTAGAATAAAATCGGCACTGAAAAGTGGCTTAACATTGCAGTCTATGGGAACTGTGTGTTCCCAATAAATATGTTATTACTGCGCTATTTACCCGCTTCGCTGCACTTAGATTCTGATGCTGACAGCATCAGAACGAGGCTCCCATTGGAGCCTATGGAAGCGCTCTCTTGTGAGCGCAATGCTTCCTAGCAATGCGAATGCAAGCTCGCTTTCGAATTGCGCTTTACTTGTAATACTAGCGCACATTCACATGCACTGGTATTACTCAGTGGAGCGCTAATTGCAATATTTAGCGCTCCACTTGTAACCTAGCCCTTAGTGTTATTTGTCAAGCTCAGACCTATTGGCACATCCATCTAAGTACCAACATGGGGCTAATTACTTGTAAATAAATAGGAGGGCCCACTCTTTAAATTAAAGTAACTGTGATTGGCTGATGTCTGTCACATGGTACAGGGGGCTGGCAATTACCAGAAAAAAAATCTACTGCCTTTTGTGACATTCAGAGTAAGTATTATTATATTTTTTGTATGTAATTATGCAATTCTACTGTATATAGTGCTCCTTTACGGAGCTACACTCATCTGGTTAGCAAGTGATTAGCACTGCATTAGCAATCGCCAGGTCCGTAAGCATATGGAACATAATAATGGAGGTTTGTTATTCCCTCTTTTCTCCTGCAAAATACATAGAAAGATATGAGGTCCCATATTTGAAACCGGCCATCATCCTCTCTAAGTGTTTTCAGATCTACAAGGCTGCCAGGTGATTGTCATGACAATAAATACATAGAGGTCTGGCACCTCTGAAGAAGCACTCATAACCCTTACCATGTGTTACAGCTAACCACTCCAGGCAAGCCCATGACTTAGTTCAGTGGGTGCAAGGGTTAACAAGTCTTAAGTCTGTACTAGACCCAGAAAAATCCCTTAATTCCACCCACCCGAATCTGTCTTCTGCGACCACCAGGACTACTATTAGTCTGGGTTTTACCAAATAATTCCCTAACAGATTAAAGTACACACACACACACACAAATCTGTATAAAATCACAATTCTGATATAACTGCCACTTCAGGAAAGTGGTTTAGATATTCAAAAAAAATGTTTATTGTGAACAAAAAATCACAGTGCATTTGTATATAAAAAAAAGTTACACATTGCAAACAAATTACAGTAAAAATAATAAAAGAACAATCTATTAATTTTCCAGTTTAGATTTATCTCCCATGTCAGATTAGAGGAAGACCACTTTCATTTACTCAAATTTTTTGTCTACCATGTAAAATGCATTTTTTAGCAGAGTATTTCTGGCTATATATCAGGCCAGTCCCACTTCAGATTGGGGGACAAAGGATGTAGCCACCCCTTTTTATCATGGACCATAAACCAGCTTCCAAGACCTAATCCAAATTTTAAGAAACATTATAATTTTATACAGGTACAATTAGAAATGATCCATGTTTGCTCAATCACATTGTGACACCATGGGGATAATTTGATACCAGATATAACATCTGTTCTATTTGGTCACACAGTGACCTAATATTAATTAAAATGTATCCTGAGATATCTTCTGAAATGATAGAGATGCAAAGTTGGCGATAGTCTGAAACGGCTTCTTTAGCATGTCAGTCACACAAACACTCCTGTCCAGCCCAGCAGCACTGATCACTCCTTTAGGGTGTAGAGGAAGTATCACATCAGCTTCACAGCACATAACGCTACCACCGCTATTTTTACTTGCCTTGTGGTTATATTTTCACTAGTCCTTAAAGTGAAGGTAAAGTTTATACAATTGGAATATATCGATGTATTCCTTCAACATAGAATATGCTAATCGCTAACTTGATTTTATAAAAAATATATATTTTTCTTTTAATTTTATCTATTTTTCCCTACCGTTCTATCGATAACTCCTCCCAACGTCTATAACCGGATTTGAAGTGCTGTGACTTATAGAGAGGTCCCACCCGCTCTATACGTAACAGCAGAAGTGCGTTCACGATGAGCGTTGTAACTGCGCATGCACGATTCTCAGCATGCCCATCTCCCTTTACCTGTTCTTATGTGTCCTAAGCAACAAGGCCAGCCAATCGCAAGTGTCAGCTGTCTCCTTAGTAACAGCCTAACAAAAACAGTCTCCCAATCCTAAAAATTATAGGACTGATAGTCCGCTCCCTCTGCCTCCCCCACAAACCAGGCTTGTATGAGAGGCGCTTCCCAAGCTGTGCGAAGAGCAGCGTTAACCTCTTAACTGCTGCTGCTGAATACTGTACATGGCTCTCAGTTGGGTAATAGAATGTTTCTAATTTCCTTCATACCGAGCTTCTCAAATCCAAGATTTCATATACATTTTCCATCTGAAAGCAGATCCCACTCGCTCTATATGTAGCAGCAGAAGCGCCTTCAAGAATAAGTGTTGTAACTGTGCGATTCTCGGCTTACCATCACAAATGCGCAGTACATCGAGTAGGCGGATGACGTAGGGTCATGGCCGCCTAACGGCTAGAATATCAACTGGCTGATCTAAAAACGTGACCCTAAAAATAAAAAAAATAAAGGGGTTGATTGTGAAAATCGGGAAAAAAGGGAATTGAAATTACTGGATTTGGGATTACTATTGTAAAAGGTGATGAATTAAATTCCTAATTATTTTCAACAAAGAATTGCATTCTGCATCAGCGTCAAGGTAACTTTACCTTCACTTTAATTGTTTACAGACATTGAAGGTAGGGGACTGGTGGAGCTCTCTTTCTCCAGCCTATTCAGTCTGCAGTACAAATTGCAAAGGGAACATGCCGCCGCTGTTTAGAGTAGTTAAATGCATTTTTGAATGCAAAATGTATGTTTAAAAAATATTTGTTTAAAATCTCAATATTTAATCAAAACATTTTTTTTTTTTTAAATTCCCCCCTTTTTTTTTTCTTCTTCTATACAGCCCTATTTTTCAATTACTTATAATACAAGCAATGTACTGAGTAACGGATACTCTGTTACCAAATACTGACAATGTTACAAGTATATAATGAGTAGGTAGTAATGGATACTGCATTCATGTGCCTCTCCAGTGTTTAAAACAAAACAAAACAAAAAAAGCCCTCAAACAAAATTAAAAATTAGATAAATTAATTCATTAAAATAGGTGAATCTATGTCAAATAAAGTTATGGATCTTGGATTCTTTGAATTTTAAGTCCCTTAAGTTATCATAGATTCACCGCTCGTAATGCGATCTATCTGGTTTTGGAAACTTCTTTTTTACCTTTTTAATCTATATAGTTTGTTATAAGAAGAATGTGAATGAAACATCATTTTAATGAAATGCTTTTTTTTTTTTCTTCTTCTTTTAGCTCCAAAACCTAGGTATCAACCCAGCCAACATTGGCTTCAGCACCCTCACAATGGAGTCTGACAAGTTCATATGTATCCGGGAAAAAGTAGGAGAGCAGGCTCAAGTGGTGATTATTGATATGAATGACCCAAGTAACCCTATTCGCAGGCCCATTTCTGCTGACAATGCTATCATGAATCCGGCCAGCAAAGTAATTGCACTAAAAGGTATGCCACTTGTGTAACAGTATATATTTCCTGTGTGCCTTGCTGAGAACACATTTTTAGATGAAGCAGCGTTTTCAGAATCATTTCCTTGTGTCCTCGAAAAGTGTAATCACCCAGAGCAGTATAAGCCAAGTAAAATTAAAGAGGAATCCCGTTTTGTTCAGTGTTTGTTGTTTAATTTAATACAATTTTGTATTTGAGCTTAGTCTTGCCTGTTTGTAATGTTTTGTCTAACTAGTATCTTTATCACATATAGAATTTGAGATGGAAGGGTCTACTTCTTACAATACTATAAAGATCATAGCATTAAAGGCATAGGGAAGTCCAAATTAAAGTTTGCATGATTCAGATAGAGCATGTTATTTTAAGACACTTCTATTTTAAAATATGCTTCATTCTCTTGGTATCCCTTGTTGTAAAATAGTATGCACATATCCTACTCTAGTGGGAGCTAGCTGCTGATTGGTGCCTGCACACATTTGTCTCTTGTGATTGGCTAACTAGAAGTTTTCCGCTAGCTACCAGTATTGCAATGCTGTTCCTTCAGCAAAGAATAACAAGAGAATGAAGCAAATTTGAAAATAGAAGTAAATTGAAAAGTTGTTTAAAAATGTATGTTCTATCCGAATCATGAAATAAAAATGTGGGTTTTCCTCTCCCTTTGTTATTTGACCACTTCAGAAGTGGACAAAATGCCTTAAACAATGAGTGGCCGAGGCAGGCATAGCTGCATTAACATTCCAATGATAGACAGCCAGCATCATTTAAAAGCCCCTAGCCCTCAAAGTGACTGTGGATTTTGGAGAGTTGGGGGGGGGGGGGGTTGAAAAGGAAAGAAACTGTTTCCTCAAAGTAAAAATTGTGATTTAGAAACCAGAGCAAAAATATTTTGTTTCCAAATAATCATGGTAAATTGTGTAGTGAATGGCTAGGTTTAAAACAAAATATGGATGTAATATATGTTTATGTAAACTTACATTAGAAATTAGGTCCAGCAGTGCTCTCTCAGCCACCCCCAAGGCCACAAAATGCAATTTCCTTACAGCTTGCTTCCAGTGCAGGTTGTGTGCTTGAGACCTAGAGTTAGACCTTCCACGCATACATGCAATAATTCCCCTACCCGGCACAATAATTTTAAGCAGTAGACCACAATGTGTAGGTTATGCGATTCATTGCTTACATTTTTGAGACTGGGATAGTGATAATTCTTTGCATGGTTCAGGGAGACTGGCTCCAGGAGTGGGCTGTAAGGAAATTGACATTTGCTATACCTTTAACCAGCTAATAACATTTTGTTTAATGTATCCTAATCCATTTCCTTTAGAGACTGATGCTTTTGTTATGTTTTATGTAATTTTGGTAAAACATTATGTATCTGCAATTCTGCATGGCATTAAACTCAGTTTTTAAATCCTCCATAAACTGGTAGAGAGGCCCACATTTTTAGAAGTCTGACAAAAAAAATTAAATGTTTATTTCGAAGAGGGGCATGCATTAAAAAAATGTATTCATATATGTTTTAAAATGGGCATCTTTTAGTTGGAACAATTAATAACATTGACATTCAATGAACTGGAAAATTTGATATTGGTATAAAAAGTACGCCTAGCACTGAAATTTTTTTACCTTACGCGTTTCAAAGGAGTTTCGTTATGTTCTTTTTCCTCAGAGGGTGTGTGTGTGCATGTGTGTATATATATATATATATATATATATATATATATATATATATATATATATATATATATATATATATATATATATATTTATATTTAGAATATATTATATTGTATATTATATTATATATTATATTATATTATTTTAAAAAAAAAATTATTTAAAGGTTTACATCCTGTAAATATTATTTTTCTTTTAACTCTTCCAGTCTGTAACATATGGGAGCCTAGGTGGTTCCTTTTATGAACTTTAGTCTCCATATATCTGTTACATATATCTTTATAAATAAAGCTTTCCTTTATGAAAAAGAAAACACTGTAAATATTTGCTATGATTTGCATATTTTTTTTTAAATACTACAGTTTATAGTAATCTAAAAATGTATATATGTAATATATTGTTAAACCGCCTTTTCTTTTTTTGCTTTAACATATTTTGAAAAATTAATTCTGGCATTCAAAAGTTTCTTTAATGTTGCATTACTCTTTTGTTGTCTGTCACATTTTAATGCTTTCTTGTGTGTATGCAGATGGTGAGTTATTTCGATTTAGTCTGTATAAGCTATTGTCCTGTTTCTGAAAAGCACAAGTCACGTTTATATGCATTTTTGTGTTTTAAGAATTCACTATCCACTATTTGCAGTAGGAATACAATTTTAAGTAAGCAACATTTTCTAAAGCAATGTAGTACATTTTAATAAAGGATGAGCTTTTTCAAACAAAAGTTTCCTCTATAAGTGCTTCATAATTTTGTTTTATTTTATATTTAATGTTATCTTTTACAGTTATTTAATTGCAATCACTAAACAATTAACAGGTTATTTAAAGGGACACTGAACCCAAATTTCTTTTGTGATTCAGATAGAGAATGAAATTTTAAGCAACTTTCTAATTTACTCCTATTATCAAATGTTCTTTATTCTCTTGGTATCTTTATTTGAAATGCAAGAATGTAAGTTTAGATGCCGGCCCATTTTCTCCAACATAGGTGTGTCCGGTCCACGGCGTCATCCTTACTTGTGGGATATTCTCTTCCCCAACAGGAAATGGCAAAGAGCCCAGCAAAGCTGGTCACATGATCCCTCCTAGGCTCCGCCTACCCCAGTCATTCTCTTTGCCGTTGTACAGGAACATCTCCACGGAGATGGCTTAGAGTTTTTTAGTGTTTAACTGTAGTTTTTATTATTCAATCAAGAGTTTGTTATTTTAAAATAGTGCTGGTATGTACTATTTACTCAGAAACAGAAAAGAGATGAAGATTTCTGTTTGTATGAGGAAAATGATTTTAGCACCGTAACTAAAATCCATGGCTGTTCCACACAGGACTGTTGAGAGCAATTAACTTCAGTTGGGGGAACAGTGTGCAGTCTCTTACTGCTTGAGGTATGACACATTCTAACAAGACGATTGTAATGCTGGAAGCTGTCATTTTCCCTATGGGATCCGGTAAGCCATGTTTATTAAGATAGTAAATAAGGGCTTCACAAGGGCTTATTAAGACTGTAGACTTTTTCTGGGCTAAATCGATTCATTATTAACACATATTTAGCCTTGAGGAATCATTTATTCCAATTTGGTGTGCAATACTTTTAAGGCTTTAAGACACTGTGGTGAAATTTTGGTGAATTTTGAACAATTCCTTCATACTTTTTCGCAATTGCAATAATAAAGTGTGTTTAGTTTAAAATTTAAAGTGACAGTAATGGTTTTATTTTAAAACGTTTTTTGTGCTTTGTTATCAAGTTTATGCCTGTTTAACATGTCTGAACTACCAGATAGATTGTGTTCTGACTGTGGGGAAACCAAGGTTCCTTCTCATTTAACTATATGTATTTTATGTCATAAAAAAATTTAGTAAAATGATGCCCAAGATGATTCCTCAAGTGAGGGGGAGTAAGCATGGTACTGCATCATCCCCTCCTTCGTCTACACCAGTCTTGCCCATACAGGAGGCCCCTAGTACATCTAGTGCGCCAATACTCCTTACTATGCAACATTTAACGGCTGTAATGGATAATTCTATCAAAAACATTTTAGCCAATATGCCCACTTATCAGCGAAAGCGCGACTGCTCTGTTTTAGAAAATTCTGTAGAGCATGAGAACGCTGATGATATGGTTTCTGAAGGGCCCCTACACCAGTCTGAGGGGGCCAGGGAGGTTTTGTCTGAGGGAGAAATTTCAGATTCAGGAAACATTTCTCAACAAGCTGAACCTGATGTGATTACTTTTAAATTTAAGTTGGAACATCTCCGCTGCTCTGCTTAAGGAGGGTGTTATCCAATTTGGATGATTGTGATTATCTGGTCATTCCAGAACCACTATGTAAAATGGAAAAGTTCTTAGAGGCCCCGGGGCCCCCCGAAGCTTTTCCTATATCCAAGCGGGGTGGCGTACATTGTTAGTAAAGAACTGGGACAGGCCCGGTATACCTTTAGTACCTCCCCCCATATTTATAAAATTGTTTTCCTATAGTCGACCCCAGAAAGGACTGATGGCAGACAGTCCCCAAGGTCGAGGGGGGCGGTTTCTACTCTACACAAGCGCGCCACTATACCCATAGAAGATAGTTGTGCTTTCCAAGATCCTATGGATAAAAAATTAGAAGGTCTGCTAAAGATGTTTGTTCAGCAAGGTTCCCTTCTACAACCAATTGCATGCATTGTCCCTGTCACTGCAGCGCGTGTTTCTAGTTTGATGAGCTAGGAAAGGCGATTATTAGTAATTCTTCTTCTTATGAGGAGATTATGGACAGAATTCGTGCTCTTAAATTGGCTAATTCTTTCACCCTAGACGCCACCTTGCAATTGGCTAGGTTAGCGGCGAAAAAATTCTGGGTTTGCTATTGTGGCGCAGAGCGCTTTGGTTAAAATCTTGGGCAGCGGATGCGTCTTCCAAGAACAAATTGCTTGACATTCCTTTCAAGGGGGAAAACACTCTTTGGCCCTGACTTGAAAGAGATTATCTCTGATATCACTGGGGGCAAGGGCCCACACCCTTCCTCAGGATAGGTCTTTCTCAAGACCAAAAATAAACCTAAGTTTCGTCCCTTTCGCAGAAACGGATCAGCCCCAAGGGCTACGTCCTCTAAGCAGGAAGGTAATACTTCTCAAGCCAATCCAGCCTGGAGACCTATGCCAGGCTGGAGCAAAGGAAAGCAGGCCAGGAAACCTGCCACTGCTACCAAGACAGCATGAAATGCGGGCCCCCGATCCGGGACCCGGATCTGGTGGGGGGCAGACTCTCTCTCTTCGCTCAGGCTTGGGAAAGAGATGTTCTGGATCCTTGGGCGCTAGAAATAGTCTCCCAAGGTTATTCTCTGGAGTTCAAGGGGCTTCCTCCAAGGGGGAGGTTCCACAGGTCTCAGTTGTCTTCAGACCACATAAGAAGACAGGCATTCTTACATTGGGTAGAAGACCTGCTAAAAATGGGAGTGATTCATCCTGTTCCATTAGGAGAACAAGGGATGGGGTTCTACTCCAATCTGTTCATAGTTCCCAAAAAAGAGGGAACGTTCAGACCAATCTTAGATCTCAAGATCTTGAACAAGTTTCTCAAGGTTCCATCGTTCAAGATGGAAACCATTCGAACACTTCTTCCTTCCATCCAGGAAGGTCAATTCATGACCAAGGTGGATTTCAAGGATGCGTATCTACATATTCCTATCCACAAGGAACATCATCGGTTCCTAAGGTTTGCATTCCTGGACAAGCATTTCCAGTTCGTGGCATTTTCTTTCGGATTAGCACTGCTCCTAGGATTTTCTCATAGGTACTAGGGTCCCTTCTGGCGGTGCTAAGACCAAGGGGCATTGCTGTAGTACCTTACTTGGACGACATTCTGATTCGAGCGTCGTCCCTTCCTCAAGTAAAGGCTCACACGGACATTGTCCTGGCCTTTCTCAGATCTCACGGATGGAAAGTGAACGTGGAAAAGTTCTCTATCTCCGTCAACGAGGGTTCCCTTCTTGGGAACTATAATAGACTCCTTAGAAATGAGGATTTTTCTGACAGAAGCCAGAAAAACAAAACTTCTAGACTCTTGTCGGATACTTCATTCCGTTCCTCTTCCTTCCATAGCGCAGTGCATGGAAGTGATAGGTTTGATGGTAGCGGCAATGGACATAGTTCCTTTTGTGCGCATTCATCTAAGACCATTACAACTGTTCATGCTCAGTCAGTGGAATGGGGACTATTCAGACTTGTCTCCGAAGATACAAGCAAATCAGAGGACCAGAGACTCATTCCGTTGGTGGCTGTCCCTGGACAACCTGTCACAAGGGATGACCTTCCGCAGACCAGAGTGGGTCATTGTCACGACCGACGCCAGTCTGATGGGCTGGGGCGCGGTCTGGGGATCCCTGAAAGCTCAGGGTCTTTGGTCTCGGGTAGAATCTCTTCTACCGATAAATATTCTGGAACTGAGAGCGATATTCAATGCTCTCAAAGCTTGGCCTCAGCTAGCGAGGGCCAAGTTCATACATCAACCATCAGGGTGGGAAAAGGAGTTCCCTAGCGATGGAAGAAGTGACCAAAATCATTCTATGGGGCGGAGTCTCACTCCTGCCACCTGTCTGCCTATCCACATCCCAGGAGTGGAAAATTGGGAAGCGGATTTTCTGAGTCGTCAGACATTGCATCCGGGGGGAGTGGGAACTCCATCCGGAAATCTTTGCCCAAGTCACTCAACCGTGGGGCATTCCAGACATGGATCTGATGGCCTCTCGTCAGAACTTCAGAGTTCCTTACTACGGGTACAGATCCAGGGATCCCAAGGCGGCTCTAGTGGATGCACTAGTAGCACCTTGGACCTTCAAACTAGCTTATGTGTTCCCGTTGTTTCCTCTCATCCCAGGCTGGTAGCCAGGATCAATCAGGATGAGGGCGTCGGTGATTTTGATAGCTCCTGCGTGGCCACGCAGGACTTGGTATGCAGATCTGGTGAATATGTCATCGGCTCCACCATGGAAGCTACCTTTGAGAGACCTTCTTGTTCTAGGTCCGTTCGACCCACTCCAGCTGACTGCTTGGAGATTGAAACGCTTGATCTTATCAAAGCGAGGGTTCTCAGATTCTGTTATTAATACTCTTGTTCAGGCCTGAAAGCCTGTAACCAGAAAAATTACCACATAATTTGGTATATCTGTTGGTGTGAATCTGCAGGATTCCCTTGGGACAAGGTTAAGATTCCTAAGAGTCTATCCTTCCTTCGAGAAGGATTGGAAAAAGGATTATCTGCAAGTTCCTTGATGGGACAGATTTCTGCCTTGTCTGTGTTACTTCACAAAAAGCTGGCAGCTGTGCCAGATGTTCTAGCCTTTGTTCAGGCTCTGGTTAGAATCAAGCCTGTTTACAAAATTTTGACTCCTCCTTGGAGTCTCAACCTAGTTCTTTCAGTTCTTCAGGGGGGTTCCGTTTGAACCCTTACATTCCGTTGATATTAAGTTATGATCCTTGGAAAGTTTTGTTTTTGGTTGCAATTTCTTCTGCTAGAAGAGTTTCAGAATTATCTGCTCTGCAGTGTTCTTCTCCTTATCTGGTGTTCCATGCAGATAAGGTGGTTTTGCGTACTAAACCTGGTTTTCTTCCAAAAGTTGTTTCTAACAAAAACATTAACCAGGAGATAGTTGTGCCTTCTTTGTGTCCTAATCCAGTTTCAAAGAAGGAACGTTTGTTGCACAACTTGGATGTAGTTCGTGCTCTCAAATTTTACTTAGCAGCTACTAAGGATTTCAGACAAACTTTGTCTTTGTTTGTTGTTTATTCTGGTAAACGGAGAGGTCAAAAAGCAACTTCTACCTCTCTCTCCTTCTGGATTAAAAGCATTATCCGATTGGCTTATGAGACTGCCGGACGGCAGCCTCCTGAAAGAATCACAGCTCACTCCACTAGGGCTGTGGCTTCCACATGGGCTTCAAGAACGAGGCTTCTGTTGATCAGATATGTAAGGCAGCGACTTGGTCTTCACTGCACACTTTTTCTAAATTTTACAAATTTGATACTTTGCTTCTTCTGAGGCTATTTTTGGGAGAAAGGTTTTGCAAGCCGTGGTGCCTTCCATTTAGGTGACCTGATTTGCTCCCTCCCTTCATCCGTGTCCTAAAGCTTTGGTATTGGTTCCCACAAGTAAGGATGACGCCGTGGACCGGACACACCTATGTTGGAGAAAACAGAATTTATGTTTACCTGATAAATTACTTTCTCCAACGGTGTGTCCGGTCCACGGCCCGCCCTGGTTTTTTTAATCAGGTCTGATAATTTATTTTCTTTAACTACAGTCACCCACGGTAACATATGGTTTCTCCTATGCAAATATTCCTCCTTAACGTCGGTCGAATGACTGGGGTAGGCGGAGCCTAGGAGGGATCATGTGACCAGCTTTGCTGGGCTCTTTGCCATTTCCTGTTGGGGAAGAGAATATCCCACAAGTAAGGATGACGCCGTGGACCGGACACACCGTTGGAGAAAGTAATTTATCAGGTAAACATAAATTCTGTTTTTGGTGAACAACCTAGGTTGTCCTTGCTGATTAGTGAATAAATTCATCCACCAATCAAAAACTGCTGTCCAGAGTTCTGAACCAAGAAAAAAAAAGCTTAGATGCCTTTTTCATATAAAGATAGCAAGAGAACAAAGAAAAATTCATAATAGGAGTAAGTTAGAAAGTTGCTTAAATTGCATGCTCTATCTGAATCACGAAAGAAAAATTTTGGGTTCAGTGTCCCTTTAAGTTACAAAATGATCTCCGTATTCTGATGCCTAATTTTTAGTTAGAAAAGTGGGTATCCACTTTCACACTACAAATAAAGAAGTAACTGATAAGTGGTATGAAATATATTTTTGAAAAAATGCTTAGGCTCTTTATAAGCAGGACTATGGCTTTTACAACTTATATTTTTTAATGTTTCCCTTTAGTTTGCTTTACATACTTCCCTATGTGCTTTTACATACATTGTTCGGGATGTTACAGTAATTATCGGTATTGCACTATCCTTCTTAGTAGTAGAATGAAAGCAAATGTAAAATTGTTTACTGCAGAGCATTTCTTCCTAGATACCTATTAGTTACCTCTTGTTGTTTTAATAGTGTAGTCTTCCCACCGCTACTCCACTCCCAACCTCACTTCTTCATGCTGTTTATGATAACAGAATTTGTTGGTAGAAAAGAACCACATAGTTGTTTTTTTTTTTTATATATATATATTTACATTTAAATGGGTTGAGTTAATATTTAACATGTTGTGTGAGACATCAGACTATTTTAAATAGAAATTAACTAAGCTTAATTCATTTATCTCTCAGCTCTGTTACCCTTATTAGTAAACTCCCCCCCCCCCCCCCCAGCAAGCGCTTTTTTTAGTAACTAGAATGATGCACTTTCTTTCTCTTATTAAAAAATTTGTGAAGAGGCAGCTTAACCCCCCTCCCCCTCCCACCAAAAAAACGTACATAATCTCTGTATTGGTTTAGACATTTTAATATAATGTGTATGTGCAGAGATAAACTAAAACCCCTCCAAATGTTTAAAAAGTATAAACAGTTATTATAAATCCTTTTTTAATTCGTTTGAAGCAGTCAGTGGAGAGAATTTAACATCACAATGTAAGTATTCAATATTAAATGTAGCGGTAGATGAAAATAGTTATATGCTGCTTCTTCAAGATGACTTATGTCATCAACTTCATTAGTTTTTTTTTGATGAGCAGAGATGCCTAGAGTGTGATTTTTTTAATAAAGCATAAGCACATACTTTATTTGTACCTCAGGACTTAAGACAAATGCATTGTTTTGTGAATAGCTGGCAGCCTTTTGGGCCAGCCTTTTACAACAAACTCGAAGAGTCCACAGCTGCATTTGTTACTTTTGGGAATTCAGAACCTGGCCACCTGGAGGAGGCAGACACCCCAGCCAAAGGCTTCAAATACCTCCCCCACTTCCCTCATCCCCCATTCATTCTTTGCCTTTCGTCACAGGAGTTTGGCAGATAGTCTCTTATGGAGGGTAGTACTCTTCAAAATGGGACTGGAGTTTTAAGTAATCCTGTCAGCCTCTCAGTGAGAGCATGGATGAAGGTTAGAGTCCGGAGATGCAGGGAGAGTCTTTCTTCGAACCCCTCCCAACTCATGTTAACAGCTCCTTGGCAATCAGCGTTGACGAGTTCTGCTGCCTGCCTTTATTCACTCAAGTCCATGTCAGAAGCGAGGCTGTCTGTCACACTTGAAAGGGCCGTGTTCCTGTTCCATGGCGCAGGTTCCAGTAAGATTGTTTCATTTTATTTCGATATGTGAATGTAATGTTAACGAAAGATGGTAGGGTCCCAGTGGGACTCCTTTTATCTTAAGAGGAATCATGGGTTAATATCCCCTGAGGGGGGTTATTGAACAGGGGGGACTTTAATCATGTGTGTTATGTGGTTCTATCTGCTAATGTGTAGTAATACTTAGGTTCATGTTTTTTTTTTGGAACATACAGGCCTTATCAGTTGGCGTGATCTCTAGATTTACGCGCTCTTTTTGTGACTTGCATAGTGCACCTTGTGACCGGGTGCGGTTACGTTGTTTTCCACTTCCGTATTCTGACTGTGTGGCGACAGAGAGAGTCTGCTCGTTAGTTGTCTGGTTCACAGGAGGTGGTGAGTGCCTCAGCCATTGAAGGTGTAAAAAAGGTGCTGGTTAGTGTTTGTCATTTTTGCAATCCCAAATTTATGGAGGATTCAGATTTTTTTGTCTTTTAAAGACACGGATATCTACGATTTGGAGAATGCGTTTTGTGACGAATATGAAATAGCCTGGGTTATCCATGCCCATCAGTTATGTTCCGATTGCCGTTCTAGAGTACTCTCTTCTCCCGAATCAGGTAACTTTAGTGCGTTGAGCCATCTGCCCCCGAGGATTCCATGTCCTGTGAGGTGCGTGCCCCAGAACCTTCCTTTGCTACGCAAGCAAGTGTCCCTATTGCCTTTACTCCTTCTCCGGAAGGTGGCTTGTTTCCTCCAGAGGTTACGGCACGGTTCCGCATGGCCATATCTATGGCACTGGCTCATTTATATCTCCCAAGTGAAATATTTTTAAGGTACTGTCCGTGTTCTGTCAACCAGGGCCCGTCCGTTGTGGGATCGCCTGATTCAGTTTGGCCTTCTGGGGAAGCGTTGGCCTCTGAGGCTTCAGGGTCGCCTATCCATCCGGCGATGGATAATTTTGCCTTCCGTTATAGGCTGGCACATCTTCATGTCCTACTAAGACATATTTTGGCACTGCTGAAGGTTTCCAGTCCTAGTGGGCCGAGGAATCCTCGGCCTTGTATGCCGGATGGCAAGCTGGGTTAGACGTTTGAGGATGAAGCTAATCTCCTTAATGTCTGTTTTTCTTTCTTTCATTTATGTATCGGTTCCAGTTCTGAGCTTGGGTGTATGGGGCCTCTGATCGGCTGGTCCTGTTGGCGTACACTTTATCCTTGGGCGTTCACCCTCGGGTGCTGCCTTACTTTTATTTTGATCCGGATAGGCTGTATTTGATCTGTTTTTAATAAGCTCATGTCTGATATAATTTACGTTTTGGGAACGTTCCTTCTCTGGAACTGATACTTGCGATTTTGTGGTTGCATGGGCACTTCCTCGGAAGTTGCGCACTTTTGATTAAGAACAGTTATGTTTCTAGTTCATATTATTGAACCTTCAAGTTGATTTTTCATGGACCTTATACAGTTCTGGAGTGTTCTTGTACCAGGCAGGTACTGGTCGGACGCTATCTGCCTTTTCTTGGGTTCATTTCACCCTTGTGGTGCTGATTATCATGTCGGATTCTGAATGTCACTTTGGCCTATTGATATGTATCAATGTATGGAGGCCTAGTACGTAGATCCAATGCTTCTGGAAGGAAGGTTGTGAGCTCCGATTTTAGTTGGTCTTCTAAAGGTCCCTGTGGACTCTTAACCGTAGTTTCACATTCCTTTAGGGTTTGGAGATGTGTATGACCTTGGGAGGTCTAGTATGGTAGACGATTTTCACTTTCATGTATCTTCCGGTTGTTGACTCTTGTAGCCCAGTCACATTCCTTTTGGTGGTGGCGGAGTCTCCTTTTCTTCCCGTCTTGGGTTGGGTCATCTGTTTTTGTTTGGAAGTGCGGGCATGTCCTTCTTTTCTCAGCGTCTCATTTGCTCTAGTGCTTGGAGTGCAGGGGGGTGGATCACCCGTCCTTTCTGCCAGTAGCTGCGAGGCTCCCGTTCTTCCTGTTACAGGATTTTCGGGAGTCCGATCCTGGGAAGATCTCTGGAGACTGTCGTCTTCTTAATCTAGGATCTGTCCCTTGTCATACCGTGGTCTTTAGACTCTTGGGTGCTTTGGCCTTATGGAGATCTAGCCTTTGGGCTTGCAAGTAGGAGGTCAGGGGACAGATACAGACCTTCGCCTTTCTGGGGTCAAGAAAATTACCATTTATATACACCAGCATGTAGATCAGGTGGTTAAGCCTGTCTACAAAGGATTACCTTTATGATCTGATGTGCTTGCCGTTTTCATAGACCGGTCAGGAGTTTTTTTTTAGACTCTTGGGTTTGAGGCTGTTGTTGGTACTCTACGTCTCGGGTCTTTAGATGCTGGAAGGCTCAGTTTTGGGTGCGCCCCTAACCATAAGAGGCTGCTTATGGGTTCCTCAGGTGGTTAGATCATGCGATCGGTCCCGTTTTCGAGGACTCTGACTTCGGAACATGTCTCTTGCCTGGAACGGGCATGGGCGGTTCAGTTTAACCTTAGGGTTTGGATCTCCCGCATGTCCCTTGAGGGGACGTGGTTTTTTAACTCACATGGGAGATTAATAGTTGCTTGAGGCTTAAAGGGGCACTGAACCCACATTTTTTCTTTTGTGATTCAGATTTTAATTAGAAATTTTAAGCAACTTTCTAATGTATTCCTATTACATTTTCTTCATTCTCTTGGCATCTTTATTTGAAATGCAAGAATGTAAGTTTAGATGCCGGCCCATGTTTGGTGAACAATCTGGGTTGTCCTTGCTGATTGGTTTTGCTGTTTCTCTCGTTCAGAGAGGGATTGCCTGGTATTTTGGGCTGGACTGTACTGTGAAGTCAGGTTTAGACTGATATGCTTCAGGAAAGTTCTTCTCTGTGAAAGGCACATGTTGAGCAAAAAGAGGCTGCTTCATCATAGTGACATTTTTTTCCAGAGTATGGCCTTATCTTTCTGGTCTTTGTCCTTTTGGGATTTTGTCTTCCTGGGCAGTGGTCTTTGTGGTAAACTTGGGTTTGTTCGAAGTTTTGATTTTGAGCCCTTGTTGGATGGTCCTTTGGATCTCTTAGAGTGTTCTCTGTTCTCCCTCTTGGGGGTTGATAGAGGTTCTTCTCCTTTAGGTCGGGGGTACTTTTGTGGGAGTCGAGAGCCGCAGGGCTGGCTCCTCGGAGGTTTTTGTGCTCAGCAGACTCTGGGTCCGAGTGGTCTCTAGCACGGC
Organism: Bombina bombina; assembly: GCF_027579735.1. Taxonomy (NCBI): domain Eukaryota; kingdom Metazoa; phylum Chordata; class Amphibia; order Anura; family Bombinatoridae; genus Bombina; species Bombina bombina. Next base: position 631,952,957 of record NC_069501.1, read on the forward strand.
TTTGCAGGTTGTGTAACTGATGAGCAGTTACCTGTGCTTCCGTTTTTTCCTCTTGTCGTTTTTAGTTTTTTTGTAGGGTGTTGGTAATTTCAGGCTGTGGTGCCTTTCGAAGGGGCCGCCTTTTTGTACCTGCCCTTTGTTTGCATTCAGTGTCCTCTATTGCTTGGGTATTTTTTCCCCAAAAGTAATCAATGCAGCTTTTAACTCTTCCCATTTAAGAAGAAAAACAAACATAAATTATGCTTACCTGATAATTTACATTTCTTCTGACGGGAAGAGTCCACAGCTCCCCGCCCGCGCTTTGTCTGTGAGGTGGCAGTAAATTTTTGTTCTTCTGGCACCTTTTTCACCCTAATATTTCTCCTACTGTTCCTTGTTCCCTTGGCAGAATGACTGGGGGATGAGGGAAGTGGGGGAGGTATTTGAAGCCTTTGGCTAGGTTGTCATTGCCTACTCCTGGTGGCCAGGTTCTGAATTTCCAAACGTAATGAATGCAGCTGTGGACTCTTCCCATCAAAAGAAAATTATCAGGTAAGCATAATTTATGTTTTTAGGGCTCAATTTAGTGCTATAGCAAAGCTAATATGATTTTATTATTGTGATCAATAGTGCAGTTTTCTAGTTCTGGATTCATTGTCTGTTAAATTAAGAATAGTATAAAATAAATGAGTAAAAAAGAGTTTCAGGAAGAAAATGATGCAGCTGAATGTCTGCATGTGAGTTAGAGGTACCAAAGGGGTTGGTTTGGGAGATTTGCATCACTTAAAGTGTAGCCTCCTTTAATGACAGAATTCTTTGAAGGTATGTCATAAGTGCTACCTTTCCTATACTTCAACCCAAATGTTCAGGCATGAAAACTGTTAATATACCATGCATAATGCTACATTTCTACACTACTTAAGATTAAGGATAAATCTAAACGATACAGCAAATTATTTTGCCAATTTGTAATCCACAGATATTTTTTTCCTCCTTTCCTGCAGTGCCAAATCTTTTTGTTGCTTTCCGTCTTACATCTTTTTCATTCTTATTCTGAAAGTAATGGGAACATAGTTTTTGTGGCACAGAACTAAGGGTTTATGTCTTAATTTAAAAATGAAATAAAAATCCACAAGCATATCAAACCCCTTTGTTTCCTCTTCATATGAGCAGTTATGTTTTTTTTTAGACCAAATTTAGCCCACTAATGGGGGTGCCTGCTATGTAGCCAGCTAGGACGTTTTCTTCAACTAATTTTCCAGAAGACTAGTGTCTCAAAAAGCATAAAGCAAGACTCTGCAAATTCTGAGAACCATGGCTTCTAAAACCAGTCTTGTTCCTAGATTTTGTTAGTTTGCATATACGTGCACCCTTCCCATTTCCTAAAACAATATACTGTTTTGCTATTATGTTCTCACCAGACTTTCAAATGGACAAGAAACACTAATATTTTATTTTGTGATTTAAGAGTATGCAGTATTAAAATAAAGTTCAAATTTACTTCTATTATCAAATGTCTTCATTCCCATGGTATTCTTTGTTGAAGAGATACCTAGGTAAGTGTCTGGAGCACTACATGGTAGGAATTAGTACTGTCATCTAGTGCTCTTGCAAATGGATAACATTCTTGCAAAACTGCAGCCCTGTAGTGCTCCAGACACGTGCATGCTCCTGAGCATACACCTGTGCTTTTTCAACAAAAGATACCAAGAGAACAAATACAATTTGGTAAAAGAATTTGCGTTCTGTATCTGAATCGGGAAATAACATTTTGGGTTTCATGTCACATTAAAGAGAAATGCAAATCAAATTATTATTCTTTTTCTTCTTATGAAAAAAGGAAGTAAAACTTAAGAAGACTTAAAACTGATAAGATGGGGTGCATGTTTAGTTTTTGCATCTAAGAATACTTTTTAATTGAAAAAGGGAACAACTACAAAGTGAATTTTTAATAAGGACACTCCTCCATAAACCTGAAAAAAAAAGTTTATTCAGGACAGGGATATTAAAACAGACTGTTGAATGGACACAGCAAAGTAAAACAATAGTTTAGTGTCTCTTTCAATTCATTAATAGAAAATGTTGGAACTTATTGAGTTTGCCTTTATTGCTTTCTTTACAAATTTAATTGAACTGATATAGGCACATTTTTAAAAGGTGCCTCAATGTTTGTCATTAATTTGTGACCTACAAGCCACAGGTTGACAAGCCCTACTGTAGTTGCTGTCATTGAAGAAAAGCTTTGTTTCCCATACTTTTTAATTCAAATTGACATTTGTCCAAACCAATTATTTTTTGTTTTATTTTTAAACAATACATTTTTTCACTGCGCAATGTTTGAAACCCTATCTGTAGAGATGTTTGTGTTTGAAAAATTCTGGTGATCATTTTTATTTTGTTCTTTTTTTAAATGCATTGCATTTATAAAAGGAAACCATGTAATGCATGATGCCAGCATAAAATCTGTGTTTTTTGTTTTTACAGATAAAATTTTTTATTTTCTATTTGATTGAAGGTTAATCAAACTCAAGACAGTTTATACATTTTATTTACAGCTGGAAAGACACTTCAGATCTTCAATATTGAAATGAAAAGTAAAATGAAGGCCCACACCATGACAGATGATGTTACTTTTTGGAAATGGATCTCTTTAAACACTGTTGCCCTGGTTACCGATAATGCAGTCTATCATTGGAGTATGGAGGGAGAATCTCAGCCTGTGAAGATGTTTGACCGTCATTCCAGCTTGGCAGGCTGTCAAATTATTAATTATAGAACAGATGCAAAGCAAAAGTGGTTGCTATTGACTGGAATATCTGCACAGGTAATATGTGGTTTATTTGGGGGGGTCTATTTCTATATTTTCATGTAACTGTGGCTTGACATTGTCATCATATTGTATCCTTTTGTATTTATCTCAAAATGAAATACTTGGAAGATAAGAGAAAGTTATGTGCACACTATCCCCAAACTTATAAAAAAAAATGGGGCTTTTAGAACCAGATTTTGGCCAAATATGTAAGATAATGTTCCCATGCCAAGGGAAACGCAACTGGTGAGTCCTACTCAAACATATTTCAATATGTGGTGTATTTTAAATTGGTTATACTGTGCACCCATATTCCTTTGGTTGTCTTTGTCACCTAAATCAAGCACCTGTAATAATGAGGTTGGCAACCCAGTTTAATCCTTTTCAGAGACATACAAGTGGGAGACTAAGTAATATATAGCGGTACATTGCAACGCAAAAAGGGAAAAATTATAAAGCCTGCACCTGAGAGCTCATTTAGGTTGCATTTTGCATATAGTGGAGCACATATTCACGTCCATACAATTTAGGCAACCATTTTATCCTGCAGAAATTCTTAGCAAATAGTGTTTCTATTTGTGCATGGTAATCTGCATATAAATTTCACTGTGACGCATCCTTTTGCTTCTAAAATGTGTGTGTGAGAGATAATGTATAATTACTTATGTAGGTAGAAACACCTCCCAAAAGTCTAAAGGGGGTACTTTATACCACTTTTTATCTTGTTTTAGGCAGTTCAGGTTCTACCTATTTAGATTAAGGTATACTGAGCTGAAACTTAACTTCAGAAATGTAATTGTCCTGTTTAAATCGTGCCTATTCCACTTAGGTTATATGTAAGCCAAACCGCTCATAATATTTATTTTTTTTGGTCAACTATTTTGAGTGTGAAAGGATATAGATATGTGTGTGTATGTATATATGAGTATATATATATATATATATATATGAGTATATATATATATATATATATATATATATATATATATATATATATATATATATATATATATAATAATTTCTCCAACATTGGTGTGTCCGGTCCACGGCGTCATCCTTACTTGTGGGATATCTCTTCCCCAACAGGAAATGGCAAAGAGTCCCAGCAAAGCTGGCCATATAGTCCCTCCTAGGCCCACCCCAGTCATTCTCTTTGCCGTTGCACAGGCAACATCTCCACGGAGATGGTTAAGAGTTTTTTGGTGTTTAAATTTTAGTTTTTAATCCTCTATCAAGTGTTTGTTATTTTAAAATAGTGCTGGTATGTACTATTTACTCTGAAACAGAAAAGGATGAAGATTTCTGTTTGTGAGAGGAAGATGATTTTAGCAGACAGTAACTAAAATCGATTGCTGTTTCCACATAGGACTGTTGAGATGAAGTAACTTCAGTTGGGGGAAACAGCAGACTTTTCTGCTTAAGGTATGACTATCAAAGAAGAAGTATAGGATCCAGCTTTATGCAAATAAAATCCATCTTTATTGGCAAAGTTAAAACGCCAAGAGTGGCTCAGCGAACAGCATACATAGATAGTAAGCAAAAACCAGTGTGTGAGCCGTGGTGTCACGCTCACACACTGGTTTTTGCTTACTATCTTTGATTGCCTGTATCGCACCAGTTGGATCAGCTTATAGCCCTTACATACGGAGCACTTCTGTTGTAAAACCCGGGTGAAGCAAGAGCACCGCCCCCCCTACCGGAGATCCTGCTACGTCACAAACAGACAACGCAGTGCACCTGTGTTCAGCCTGAAGCGCTGCTGGAGATTCTTACATTTTGCCGGTTGGTTTGGAGCAGACAGCCCACCGAATCGATTTCGGTTTGACCATGGAGGTCCCCCGGCATCCTTGATTTCCAGTCTGAGGTACTGCACGGCACATACAGATTCCGGGGGCGGTTAGGCTCCTTAAGGGTAAGTCCCGGACACAACAGCATTCATCTGTATGCACCTTGCACTTGCACTTACATATTGCATATTAGAAGAGGACTTCCCATATTTCTTTATATCATTTTTAAGGTATGACTAGCCATATTTCTAACAAGACCATGTAATGCTGGAAGGCTGTCATTTCCCCTCATGGGGACCGGTAAGCCATTTTCTTAGTCAAACAAACAGAATAAAGGGCTTAATATGGGCTAAAAAAACTGGTAGATATTTTTATGGGCTAAATCGATTGCTTTATTTGGGCATTTTATTCATATTTATGCTGACAATTCGCATTTATAAACTTGGGGAACGTTTATTAAACGGCAGGCACTATGTTAGACACCTTTTCCAGTCAGGGGGCCTTCCTAGTTGTAGACTGAGCCTCATTTTCGCGCCATTACTGCGCAGTTGTTTTTTGAGAGCAGGGCATGCAGATGCATGTGTGAGGATCTGAAATTTGCTGGAAAAGCTTCTAGAAGGCGTCAATTGGTATCGTATTCCCCTCTGTGCTTGGTTGGGTCTCAGCAAAGACTATAGCTGGGACTGTATAGGGGTTAAATTTGTAAACGGCTCCGGTTCCGTTATTTTAAGGGTTAAAGCTCTGAAATTTGGTGTGCAATACTCTTAATGCTTTAAGACACTGTGGTGAAATTTTGGTAATTTTTGAACAATTCCTTCATACTTTTTCACATATTCAGTAATAAAGTGTTTTCTGTTTAAAATTTAAAGAGACAGTAACGGTTTTGTTTTAAAACGTTTTTTGTGCTTTGTTGACAAGTTTAAGCCTGTTTAACATGTCTGTGCCTTCGGATAAGCTATGTTCTATATGTATGAAAGCCAATGTGTCTCCCCATTTAAATTTATGTGATAATTGTGCCATAGCGTCCAAACAAAGTAAGGACAGTACTGCCACAGATAATGAAATTACCCAAGATGATTCCTCAGATGAGGGGAGTAAACATGATACTACATCATCTCCTACTGTGTCTACACCAGTTTTGCCCACACAGGAGGCCCCTAGTACATCTAGTGCGCCAGTGCTTATTACCATGCAACAATTAACGGCTGTAATGGATAACTCCATAGCAAATATTTTATCCAAAATGCCTACTTATCAGAGAAAGCGCGATTGCTCTGTTTTAAACACTGAAGAGCAGGAGGGCGCTGATGATTGTTCTGTCATACCCTCACACCAATCTGAAGGGGCCATGAGGGAGGTTTTGTCAGATGGAGAAATTTCAGATTCAGGAAAAATTTCTCAACAAGCTGAACCTGATGTTGTGACATTTAAATTTAAATTAGAACATCTCCGCGCGCTGCTTAAGGAGGTGTTATCTACTCTGGATGATTGTGACAACTTGGTCATTCCAGAGAAATTATGCAAGATGGACAAGTTCCTAGAGGTTCCGGTGCACCCCGACGCTTTTCCTATACCCAAGCGGGTGGCGGACATAGTAAATAAGGAGTGGGAAAAGCCCGGCATACCTTTTGTCCCCCCCCCCCTATATTTAAGAAATTATTTCCTGTGGTCGACCCCAGAAAGGACTTATGGCAGACAGTCCCTAAGGTCGAGGGGGCAGTTTCTACTCTAAACAAACGCACTACTATTCCTATCGAAGATAGTTGTTCTTTCAAAGATCCTATGGATAAAAAATTGGAGGGTTTGCTTAAAAAGATTTTTGTACAGCAAGGTTACCTTCTACAACCCATTTCGTGCATTGTTCCTGTCACTACAGCAGCGTGGTTCTGGTTCGAGGAACTAGAAAACTCGCTTAGTAGAGAGACTCCATATGAGGAGGTTATGGACAGAGTTCACGCACTTAAGTTAGCTAACTCTTTTATTTTAGATGCCGCTTTGCAATTAGCTAGATTAGCGGCGAAAAATTCAGGGTTTGCTATCGTGGCGCGCAGAGCGCTTTGGCTAAAGTCTTGGTCAGCGGATGTGTCATCCAAGACAAAATTGCTTAACATCCCTTTCAAAGGTAAAACTCTATTTGGACCAGAATTGAAAGAGATTATTTCAGACATCACTGGGGGAAAGGGCCACGCCCTTCCACAAGATAGGCCTTTCTAGGCCAAAAATAAGTCTAATTATCGTTCCTTTCGCAATTTCAGGAACGGACCGGCCTCTAATTCTGCATCCTCTAAGCAAGAGGGTAATGCCTCACAACCCAAACCAGCCTGGAAACCGATGCAAGGCTGGAACAAGGGTAAGCAGGCCAAGAAGCCTGCCGCTGCTAACAAAACAGCATGAAGGAGTAACCCCCGATCCGGGACCGGATCTAGTGGGGGGCAGACTCTCTCTCTTTGCTCAGGCTTGGGCAAGAGATGTTCAGGATCCCTGGGCGCTAGAAATAGTTTCTCAGGGTTATCTCCTGGAATTCAGGGAACTACCCCCCAAGGGGAAGGTTCCACATGTCTCACTTATCTTCAAACCAAATAAAGAGACAGGCGTTCTTACATTGTGTAGAAGACCTGTTAAAGATGGGAGTGATACACCCAGTTCCAATAAAGGAACAAGGAATGGGATTTTATTCCAATCTGTTCGTAGTTCCCAAAAAAGAGGGAACTTTCAGACCAATTTTGGATTTGAAGATCCTAAACAAATTTCTCAGGGTACCATCGTTCAAGATGGAAACCATTCGAACGATTCTACCCACTATCCAGGAAAGTCAATTTATGACTACCGTGGATTTAAAGGATGCGTACCTACATATTCCTATCCACAAAGAACATCATCAGTTCCTAAGGTTTGCTTTTCTGGACAAGCATTACCAGTTTGTAGCCCTCCCATTCGGGTTAGCCACTGCTCCAAGGATTTTCACAAAGGTACTAGGGTCCCTTCTAGCGGTTCTAAGACCGAGGGGCATTGCAGTAGTTCCTTACTTGGACGACATTCTAATACAAGCGTCGTCCCTGTCAAAAGCAAAGGCTCATACAGACATCATTCTGGCCTTTCTCAGATCACACGGATGGAAGGTGAACATAGAAAAAAGTTCTCTGTCTCCGTCGACAAGAGTTCCCTTCTTGGGAACAATAATAGATTCCTTAGAAATGAGGATTTTTCTGACAGAGGTCAGAAAGTCAAAACTTCTAAGCTCTTGTCAAGTTCTTCATTCTGTTCCTCGTCCTTCCATAGCGCAGTGCATGGAAGTAGTAGGGTTGATGGTTGCAGCAATGGACATAGTTCCTTTTGCACGAATTCATCTAAGACCATTACAACTGCGCATGCTCAAACAGTGGAATGGGGACTATACAGACTTGTCTCCAATGATTCAAGTAGATCAGAAGACCAGAGATTCACTCCGTTGGTGGCTGACCCTGGACCATCTGTCCCAGGGAATGAGCTTCCGCAGACCAGAGTGGGTCATTGTCACGACCGACGCCAGTCTAGTGGGCTGGGGCGCGGTCTGGGAATCCCTGAAAGCTCAGGGTCTATGGTCTCGGGAAGAGTCTCTTCTCCCGATAAACATTCTGGAACTGAGAGCGATATTCAATGCTCTCAGGGCTTGGCCTCAACTAGCAAAGGCCAGATTCATAAGGTTCCAATCGGACAACATGACGACCGTTGCGTATATCAATCATCAGGGGGGAACAAGGAGTTCCCTGGCGATGAAAGAAGTGACCAAAATAATTCAATGGGCGGAGGATCACTCCTGCCACCTGTCTGCGATCCACATCCCAGGTGTGGAAAACTGGGAGGCGGATTTTCTGAGTCGTCAGACATTCCATCCGGGGGAGTGGGAACTCCATCCGGAGATCTTTGCCCAAATAACTCAATTATGGGGCATTCCAGACATGGATCTGATGGCGTCTCGTCAGAACTTCAAGGTTCCTTGCTACGGGTCCAGATCCAGGGATCCCAAGGCGACTCTAGTAGATGCACTAGTAGCACCTTGGACCTTCAACCTAGCTTATGTATTTCCACCGTTTCCTCTCATTCCCAGGCTGGTAGCCAGGATCAATCAGGAGAGGGCCTCTGTGATCTTGATAGCTCCTGCGTGGCCACGCAGGACTTGGTATGCAGACCTGGTGAATATGTCATCGGTTCCACCATGGAAGCTACCTTTGAGACAGGACCTTCTTGTTCAGGGTCCATTTGAACATCCAAATCTGGTCTCCCTCCAACTGACGGCTTGGAGATTGAACGCTTGATTCTATCGAAGTGTGGGTTTTCAGATTCTGTGATAGATACTCTGGTTCAGGCCAGAAAACCGGTAACTAGAAAGATTTACCATAAAATATGGAAAAGATATATCTGTTGGTGTGAATCCAAAGGATTCCCATGGAATAATATAAAAATTCCTAAGATTCTCTCCTTTCAACAAGAAGGTTTGGAGAAAGGATTATCTGCAAGTTCTCTAAAGGGACAGATCTCTGCTTTATCTGTCTTACTACACAAAAGACTGGCAGCTGTGCCAGATGTTCAAGCATTTGTTCAGGCTCTGGTTAGGATCAAGCCTGTTTACAGACCTTTGACTCCTCCCTGGAGTCTAAATCTACTTCTTTCAGTTCTTCAAGGGGTTCCGTTTGAACCTTTACATTCCATAGATATTAAGTTACTATCTTGGAAAGTTTTGTTTTTGGTTGCAATTTCTTCTGCTAGAAGAGTTTCAGAGTTATCTGCTCTGCAGTGTTCTCCGCCCTATCTGGTGTTCCATGCAGATAAGGTGGTTTTGCGTACTAAGCCTGGTTTTCTTCCTAAGGTTGTTTCTAACAAAAATATTAACCAGGAGATAGTTGTACCTTCTTTATGTCCGAATCCAGTTTCAAAGAAGGAACGTTTGTTACACAATTTGGACGTAGTCCGTGCTCTAAAATTCTATTTAGAGGCTACAAAAGATTTCAGACAAACATCTTCCTTGTTTGTTGTTTATTCTGGTAAAAGGAGAGGTCAAAAAGCGACTTCTACCTCTCTTTCCTTTTGGCTTAAAAGCATCATCCAATTGGCTTATGAGACTGCCGGACGGCAGCCTCCTGAAAGAATCACAGCTCACTCCACTAGGGCTGTGGCTTCCACATGGGCCTTCAAGAACGAGGCTTCTGTTGACCAGATATGTAAGGCAGCGACTTGGTCTTCACTGCACACTTTTGCCAAATTTTACAAATTTGATACTTTTGCTTCTTCGGAGGCTATTTTTTGGAGAAAGGTTTTGCAAGCTGTGGTGCCTTCCGTTTAGGTAACCCGATTTGCTCCCTCCCTTCATCCGTGTCCTAAAGCTTTGGTATTGGTTCCCACAAGTAAGGATGACGCCGTGGACCGGACACACCAATGTTGGAGAAAACAGAATTTATGCTTACCTGATAAATTACTTTCTCCAACGGTGTGTCCGGTCCACGGCCCGCCCTGGTTTTTTAATCAGGTCTGATGAATTATTTTCTCTAACTACAGTCACCACGGTACCATATGGTTTCTCCTATATATATTTCCTCCTGTCCGTCGGTCGAATGACTGGGGTGGGCGGAGCCTAGGAGGGACTATATGGCCAGCTTTGCTGGGACTCTTTGCCATTTCCTGTTGGGGAAGAGATATCCCACAAGTAAGGATGACGCCGTGGACCGGACACACCGTTGGAGAAAGTAATTTATCAGGTAAGCATAAATTCTGTTATGTATATATATATATATGTGTGTATGTATATATATATATATATATATATGTGTATATACACATACACACACACACACATACACACACACACACGTGTATATATATATATGTGTGTGTATATACACACACACATATACACATACACACACACACACACACACACACGTACACATACACGCACACACACACGTGTGTGTGTGTGTGTGTGTGTATATATGTATGTATATATATATATATATATATATATATATATATATATATATATATATATATATATATATATATATATATATATATATAAAAAGTCTACACACCCCTGTTAAAATGTCAGGTTTCTGTGATGTAAAAAAGAGACAGATAAATTCAGAACTTTTTCCACCTTTAATGTGACCTATAAACTGTACAACTCAATTGAAAAACAAACTGAAATCTTTTAGGTAAAGGAAAATAAAAATAAAAAACTAAAATAATATGGTTGCATAAGTGTGAACACCCTTTAACTAATACTTTATTGAAGCACCTTTTTGATTTTATTACAGCACTCAGTCTTTTTGGGTATGATTTTTTCAGCATGGCACATTTTGACTTGGCAAGATTTGCCCACTCTTCTTTGCAAAAACACTCTAAATCTGTCAGAATGCGAGGGCATCTCCTGTGCACAGCCCTCTTCAGATCACCCCACAGATTTGATTCAGGTCTGGTCAAATTGGATTCAGGTCTGGGCTCTGGCTTGGCCATCCCAAATCTTCTGGTGAAGCCATTCCTTTGTTGATTTGGATGTATGCTTTGGGTCGTTGTCATGCTGAAAGATTAAGTTCCTCTTCATGTTCAGCTTTCTAGCAGAAGCCTGAAGGTTTTGTGCCAATATTGTCTGGTATTTGGAACTGTTCATTATTCCCTCTACCTTGACTAAGGCCCCAGTTCCAGCTGAAGAGAAACGGCCCCAAAGCATGATGCTGACACCACCATGCTTCACTGTGGGTATGGTGTTCTTTTGGGGATATGCAGTGTTGTTTTTGCGCCAAACAAAACTTTTGGAATTATGGCCAAAAAGTTCAACTTTGGTTTCATCAGACCAGAACACCTTTTGCAATATGCTTTTGGGAAACTTCAGATGTGTTTTTGCAAAATTTAGCCGGGCTTGGATGTTTTTTTTTTTTGTAAGAAAAGGCTTCCGTCTTGCCACTCTACCCCATAGCCCAGACATATGAAGAATACGGGCGATTGTTGTCACAGGTACCACACAGCCAGTACTTGCCAGATATTCCTGCAGCTCCTGTTGCTGTAGGCCTCTTGGCAGCCTCACAGACCAGTTTCCTTCTCGTCTTTTCATCAATTTTGGAGGGACATCCAGTTCTTGGTAATGGCATTGTTGCACCATATTTTCTTCACTTGATGATGACTATCTTCACTGTGTTCCATGGTATATCTAATGCCTTGGAAGTTCTTTTGTACCCTTCTCCTGACTGATACCTTTTAACAATGAGATCCCTCTGATGCTTTAGAAGCTCTCTGCTGACCATGGCTTTTGCTGTAGAATGTGACTAACAAAATGTCAGGAAAGACCTACTAGAACAGCTGAACTTTATTTGGGGTTAATCAGAGGCACTTTAAATGATGGCAGGTGTATGCTGACTCCTATTTCACATGATTTTGAATGTGATTGCTTAATTCTGAACACAGCTACATCCCCAGTTATAAAAGGGTGTTCACACTTATGCAACCATATTATTTTATTTTTTTTATTTTTATTTCCCTTTACCGAAAATATTTCAGTTTGTTTTTCAATTGAGTTGTACGGTTTATAGGTCACATTAAAGGTGGAAAAAGTTCTGAAATTATTTCTTTGTCTCATTTTTTTACATCACAGAAACCTGACATTTTAACAGGGGTATGTAGATTTTGTATATCCACTGTGTATATGTGTGTGTGTGTGTATGTATATGTGTGTATATATATATATATATATATATATATATATATATATATATATATATATATAATGTGTGTGTGTGTATATATAGTAACTCAAAAATGTATGTAGACGATTAAATATGCTCAAAACACAGTAAAACTTGACCATAATGTGTATCAGTGGCAAGCAAAAATAGAGAAATACTGAATATCTACAGTCTTAGATTGATAATGGAAATTTTCACCAATTAGCTGCCTAGGATGTGTTATCTCACCTGAAGCCCGCTCCTGTTCAGGGCTCCTACCTTCCAGCTACAGAGTGTAGCATACACTGCCTTGAACAATAAACGGAACACACTTTGCTCCCCAGAGTCCAGATAATCACCGGTCCCCAGGGAACTATGCAGGTCCGCCTTGAATTTGTCTCCCAGTTTGCCAGTGCGGTAGTTATACAGGCTGATATGCTTCCTCTTTTCAGCAGCAAAAATGATGATCCATATCCACTGTAGTATGCTGTATGTTCAGACTAGTAACAGCTTTCTCAAAAACAGCCTGCTCACCTGACCGCTGAGTACCTGCATCAAACAAGCTCCAGTTCAGCAGGAAAGGGAAACGCCCGGTGTATGAGGATAAGTTTCAAAGCATAATCAAAGAACAAACCGGCATGAATCCTGGGTGATGTTAAAACGAAGCTTTATTTTCCAATTTAAAAGTTTAGCCAGAAGTGTCTAAATATAAATAAATAAATATATACATTCTTAAATGGAAAGAGTCCACAGCTGCATTCATTACTTTTGGGAATTAAGAACCTGGCCACCAGGAGGAGGCAAAGACACTCCAGCCAAAGGCTTAAATACTCCTCCCACTCCCCTCATCCCCCAGTCATTCTTTGCTTTTCGTCCCAGGAGGTTGGCAGAGAGGTGTCAGAATTTGTAATTTTTGTTTTTTGTCTCTTATGGAGGGTAGTACTCTTCAGGAATGGGACAGGAGTTTTAAGTAGTCCTGTCAGTCTCTCAGTGAGGGCTTGGATGAAAGTTAGTCCGGAGATGCAGAGAGAGTCTTTCTGCGAAACCATCCGGATGTTAACAGCTCCTCAAGCAATCAGCGTTGTTGAACTTCGCTCCGCTGACTGCTTTCTTCTCTCAAGTCCATGAGGGATGCAGTGCTACTATTCGTCACACTTGAAAGGCTGTGTTCCAGTTCCACGGCGTAGATTCCGGTAAGATAGTTTTATTTTATTTCTGAATGTACTGTAATGTGAATGTTCTCCCGAGAGGCTACCACCTTACCGGTCTAACTTAATAATAAGGGTCTCAGTGAGTCTCTCTTAGTATCTTGGAGTTGAGGGTTAATATCCTCCTGAGGGGGGTTATTGATCAGGGGGGTTTATAATCATGTTTGTTTTGTGATTCAACCTGCTTATGTGTGATGTTTATGGGCTCATGGTTTGGAACATTGAGGCCGTTGGAAGTGACACAGCCTTTTTGTTGGGCGTGCTTTTTTGGACTGTACGGTTCACCTTGTGGTCGGGCGTGGTTATGTTCCATTTCCCCATTCCCGACCGTGTGGCGAAGGAAATATTCTAGTCCGCAAGGGGTCTGGTCGTAGGAGGTGGTGAGTGCCCCAGCCATTGTGGGTGTCAGGTGCCGTTTTTGTTTTACTACTTTAGTCCATATTTATATATCCTCTATCCAGTTATGGAGGATTCTGATGCTGAGACTGTGCTAATTTCATATTCAGTTACGGAGGATTCTGATACCGAGACTATTTTGATTTCAGATTCTGTGTCCAGTGATGAATCCGGATGGCCTCGTTGACACATGTCAACCAGTGTTGTTCCGTATGCCATATGAGGTGCCTTGGCTGTGTCCTTCCTCCATCTATCTGACCTGGTCATGGTAACCAGGTTTTCGGAGTATTTATTACTCTTTGCAACAGAGCAGCCCAGGTGCTCTAGGGTTAGCTTTGTGACTTGTGCCTCAAGGGTTTTTGTTTCATACTTCAAACTTCTGGTGCGCCTTACGGTTGCATTCCCTTGGTCAACTTGCCAGTGTAACCTGTGGACTCCCTGCTCTGCAGGTGATTGGGTTGGCTGTGTCTCTGCTTGGCAAGCTAATTGGGGGGGTCCTTTTCTAGGACATTCGTGTTGGGGATTTATCTTCCCATTAGCCGGTGGCTTCGGGCCTTGAGGACAATTGTTGCCCTTTTGGCCTCATCCCTTTTCTTAAGGGGATATTCTCCTCCCTATGGAGATAGAGTCCCTTCTTGGGGCTTCTCCTGGTTGGGAGGTAGAAAGGTTGGATGGGTTACCCCTGGGGTCTTGTTGGCCCTTTTTTGTTAGATCCTTAGGTCTATGGTCCTGTCGTCTGTTTTCAGAGTCGGGTTGTACCTGTACTCTGTGGGGATGGCTGTGCTATCCTTACACTTGTTCCTGTACAAGTTTCGGGATCCTTCTGGTTCCTGGTCAGGGATCCTTGAGACTGGGTTGGTCCAACTGAGTGGGGGTCTGCAGGTCAGGATGGCCGAGCGGTCTAAGGCGCTGCGTTCTGGTCGCAGTCTCCTCTGGATGTGTGGGCTTTGTTGAGTCTATCCTGTTGGCTTAGTCTACTAGGAAGCATTAGAAGAGCCGCACACAGTATCAATGCTTAACTTAGCAAATTTATTGCATAAGACAAAACTTCATCACAAACACAGAAACAAGGTGTCTGACGCGTTTCCCGACCTCTAGTGGCGCTTCATCAGAGACATAATGCACATGTACACACTCCATCCTTGCTCCATCCGTGGCTGCTACTGCGGATGACGTCATTCCTATGGGACGCTGATACAGTGGAGTGTATCGGTAGCTGTCGCAGCTACAATTTCTTTACCTCTTAGTCTACTAGGATATGGTTTTTCCTTTCACCTTGCTCCATTGCTTTTAGAAGGGGGTTTCCTCTTCCTTCGGGCTCTGAAGGTATACTCTCCTTCTCGGGGGGGGCCTCGATTGAGGTTTTGTGTTCCCCTTTTTAGAGACCTGTGTGTGGGTCCGGCGGCTTAGGTTGCCTGGAGCGTGCCCTCTGTCTGGGGGTTACTTTTGCAGTCTTTTCTTTCTTGACTGCTTCTTCCTCGCAAGTACCCTCTGTGTCGTCCTGTTATGGACTGTGTGTTCTCCAAGTTGGGGTTTTCGACTGGGTCTATTACACATTTTTTTGTGGTTGAATACTTTGGTATTCTATGTTCCGACGCTGGGAGGACTTTGCCTTTTTGGTTGCATTCAGTACTTGCAGGATGTTGGAGAGAAGTATTTTCTGTCTCTGTGCCCGGTTTGATCCCGGGTTTCGCTGGTATAGGCGTGCCTTATGGTGTTTCATTTTTCCAAAGATGTGATTTTCATATGACTTTGCTTACGCCCCGAGTCTCAGTGATGCAAAAAATATATATGCCAAATTTCAGGAAGATTGGATAATATTTAGGGGTTGCACACATTGATCACTTTTATCACAATCTAGTTAAATTTCTAACATTGAAGTGCTTTACACTAATGGTCTTCTCATGTATTTTTCATCTTTTGCAGGTAATTGAACTTTAAAATGGGAACCAAAAGAGGAATTTGGCTGCTAGAAAAGGTGCCTAGTGGTGAGTTTTTAGGAGCTCGGCTCCCTTCAAAGAAACAAGTATTTTTAGTTTTTATTTACCATCACAAGGAAATGAAAGAAACACTTTTTTGGATGCTGCTAAATTTACCAGTACTAAACTACAGGAAGTGTGGAGGAAAGCAAATATCCCTGTTAAGACGGAGGAGAATATCAGTGCTGGTATACAGAAGCTGTACAAAGAATACCAAAATCTGGGTAAAGAGAAATCGAGAAACACGTATAAAGCAAATGTGAAACGGCAGATTTGGAAAGGTGATCTCATGGAATTATTTGACATTTCCTGGCAAAATGTGATGGACATGAATAGCGTATCACAAGAAGATAAAGAATTTCTTAGGTCACAAAGAGAAGATCGTATGAGTTCGTCAATGAGTGGAGTAGACAAGGTTTTCGCCTCGAAACTAAGAATTAAGTGTACAAAAGAAGAAAAAAAGATTCATATAAGAATAAACATTACATTCAGGATCCCAGGGGCACTGCATCTAGCAAGGTGGATGGCAAAGGCAATATATGCACTTAAAATTGTCCTCTTCACTAAACAGTTGAATATTCCTCAACGACAATTGGAAGGAATGAAACGGGTTGCACATTTTGTCAGCTTCATATATATGTTTGCTTTTGGCATGAGGCAATTGTAAGTCGATGGGCTCCAAAGAATGATTTGGATATGCTACAGCTTCTGAGCACTTACCCAGATGTAGACGTCAAAAAATGTGCTCTCACAGTTGCTAAGAGACACCTTTGGTATCTGTCAGAAACAAACGTAGGATTGGCTTTTTTGGACGACCGTATTACTCAGGCTGTTAAGGAAAATTATGACTAAAAATTTAGAAACCAAACCTGCAAAGAAAAGAAGTGAAACGATTAGAGGGTAAAAACATGGTTTTTGAAGGAAAAGACCTGAGCCATTTAGTTATTAATAAAACAGACGTTCTTTGAATTGTTTGGGATCCATGACGTGACAGAATACTGCAGTGATTCTCTAAGAAGCCATTTGAACGCTCTTAAGGTTGTCAATGATACCGCAGAAAGAGGAATTGCTCTGATAAAAAAGTATAATGAATCGGTCAGAGATGAACAACAAAAACAATTTGTGTTGAGGGTAGTCGAGCATCACAGAAAAGTAGTCACCAAGCGAACAAAACAAGGGATTGCATCGTTCAAAGTTAAATAATATAACACATGTTTTGCCTATCGTATTACCTATTAATCTTAGTGTATAGTTTTAATAGTATGTTAAGTTTGTGATTTCTAGTTTTCCCAATAAAAGTTATTCACATTGAAAAATCGTATGTTTTGCCTACTTTAAAAAAAAACAGATCAAAACGCTGGGCAGGTTTTCAAAGGGGATCTAAGTAGACTGATTAGCGGATCCCCCAGATATGTACATAGGACACAGTTTTAAGTGAGTGCACAACAAAATAATACTTGATGAAGTATAAGATACGACTGTGTTAGATGCCCCTCTAGAAATTGCTGAGCAGAGTAGTATTAGTCATGCAAAGTAAATGCTGTAGCCAAAGCTTGTATTTTAGCAAGTTCATCATGCAGGCATAACTATCAGCAAAGCCCGTAGCATCACATATCCAATAGAGCCAAAGTTACTAGCCCAGAAGCAGAGTTTACATAAAACATGCTCTTGAGATTGAAAAACAATTCCTGGATATAGGTTATTCGAAAAGAGCTGTAAAAAGGGCATTCTATCATGCATTGC
This sequence comes from Bombina bombina, assembly GCF_027579735.1. Lineage (NCBI taxonomy): Eukaryota > Metazoa > Chordata > Amphibia > Anura > Bombinatoridae > Bombina > Bombina bombina. The sequence continues at coordinate 631,970,549 of NC_069501.1, forward strand.
ATGAAGATAGAGATAAACTTCACTCGCCCCAGGAAAAGGAGAAAGACCCTAAAATAAAACTTATTACTGATTACAACTGCCATTGGCATACCCCGAGGAACATCCTTGTTAAAAATTGGCAAGTGCTTACTAGTGATGCAAGTATCTCAGGAAGTGGGTGAGTTTCCAAACATAACTGCTAGGAGGGCACCCAATCTCAAAGATAAACTGGTAAGGAGTCAATATGTGTCCCAATCAAAACAAACTGATTGGCTGACTAAACATAGATCAGCAGGTAATTTTCCTTGCGGAAAATGTGTAGCATGTAGATACATGCTAAAAACCAAAGAGTTCAGTACTAACACAGGAAAAACTTACAAACTTAAGTATTTTGTAAATTGTAACACGGAAGGTGTTATTTTCTTACTAGCCTGCAGTTGCCCACTTTTCTATGTGGGGAAAACTAGAAGGGCCATAAAAGGCCGTATCACTGAACTCATAAAGAATAAAAACCCTAAAAGTAATGTGGCGAAACATTTTGAACAAATTCATGCATGTGATCCGGATTCTTTAAGAGTTATAGGCATTGACAGGGGCATCATGAA
>NC_069501.1:631976132-632031132 GCF_027579735.1 Bombina bombina
GTGCTATCTGAAGGTCGGATGTAAAGCCTATGCAATATGCTGCATTAGTGTGCTTTGGCCTTGTAGGAAAGAGCTGCTTTTGAAAGGGGGTAGGTAAATTCCCTTTCTCTTGTTAAGTGTATCCAGTCCACGGATCATCCATTACTTGTGGGATATTCTCCTTCCCAACAGGAAGTTGCAAGAGGATCACCCACAGCAGAGCTGCTATATAGCTCCTCCCCTCACTGCCATATCCAGTCATTCTCTTGCAACTCTCAACAAAGATGGACGTAGTAAGAGGAGAGTGGTGTATTATAGTTAGTTTTTTAACTTCAATCAAAAGTTTATTTTTAAATGGTACCGGAGTGTACTGTTTCATCTCAGGCAGCATTAGAAGAAGAATCTGCCTGTAATTTCTATGATCTTAGCAGAAGTAACTAAGATCCACTGCCGTTCTCACATATTCTGAGGAGTGAGGTAACTTCAGAGGGGGAATGGCGTGCAGGTTTTCCTGCAATAAGGTATGTGCAGTTAGTATATTTCTAGGGATGGAATTTGCTAGAAAAATGCTGCTGATACCGGATTAATGTAAGTTAAGCCTTAAATGCAGTGATAGTGACTGGTATCAGGCTTATTAACAGAGATACATACTCTTATAAAAGTGTAATATAAAACGTTTGCTGGCATGTTAATCGTTTTTATATATGTTTGGTGACAAAACTTATTGGGGCCTAGTTTTTTTTTCCACATGGCTGGCTTGATTTCTTTCATGTAATTAGCAAGAGTCCATGAGCTAGTGACGTATGGGATATACATTCCTACCAGGAGGGGCAAAGTTTCCCAAACCTTAAAATGCCTATAAATACACCCCTCACCACACCCACAATTCAGTTTTACAAACTTTGCCTCCGATGGAGGTGGTGAAGTTTGTGCTAGATTCTACGTTGATATGCGCTCCGCAGCAAGTTGGAGCCCGGTTTTCCTCTCAGCGTGCAGTGAATGTCAGAGGGATGTGAGGAGAGTATTGCCTATTTGAATGCAGTGATCTCCTTCTACGGGGTCTATTTCATAGGTTCTTTGTTATCGGTCGTAGAGATTCATCTCTTACCTCCCTTTTCAGATCGACGATATACTCTTATATATACCATTACCTCTGCTGATTCTCGTTTCAGTACTGGTTTGGCTTTCTACAAACATGTAGATGAGTGTCCTGGGGTAAGTAAATCTTATTTCTCCAACATAGGTGTGTCCGGTCCACGGCGTCATCCTTACTTGTGGGATATTCTCTTCCCCAACAGGAAATGGCAAAGAGCCCAGCAAAGCTGGTCACATGATCCCTCCTAGGCTCCGCCTACCCCAGTCATTCTCTTTGCCGTTGTACAGGCAACATCTCCACGGAGATGGCTTAGAGTTTTTTAGTGTTTAACTGTAGTTTTTATTATTCAATCAAGAGTTTATTTTAAAATAGTGCTGGTATGTACTATTTACTCAGAAACAGAAAAGAGATGAAGATTTCTGTTTGTATGAGGAAAATGATTTTAGCACCGTAACTAAAATCCATGGCTGTTCCACACAGGACTGTTGAGAGCAATTAACTTCAGTTGGGGGAACAGTGTGCAGTCTCTTGCTGCTTGAGGTATGACACATTCTAACAAGACGATGTAATGCTGGAAGCTGTCATTTTTCCCTATGGGATCCGGTAAGCCATGTTTATTACGATGGTAAATAAGGGCTTCACAAGGGCTTATTAAGATTGTAGACTTTTCTGGGCTAAATCGATTCAGTTTTAAAACATATTTAGCTTTGAGGAATCATTTTATCTGGGTTTATTGATATTATAATATCGGCAGGCACTGTATTAGACACCTTATTTCTCTGGGGCTTTCCCAAAGCATAAGCAGAGTCTCATTTTCGCGCCGGTGTGGCGCACTTGTTTTTGAGAGGCATGGCATGCAGTCGCATGTGAGAGGAGCTCTGATACTTAGAAAAGACTTTCTGAAGGCGTCATTTGGTATCGTATTCCCCTTTGGGCTTGGTTGGGTCTCAGCAAAGCAGATACCAGGGACTGTAAAGGGGTTAAAGTGTTAAAACGGCTCCGGTTCCGTTATTTTAAGGGTTAAAGCTTCCAAATTTGGTGTGCAATACTTTTAAGGCTTTAAGACACTGTGGTGAAAATTTGGTGAATTTTGTACAATTCCTTCATGTTTTTTCGCAATTGCAGTAATAAAGTGTGTTCAGTTTAAAATTTAAAGTGACAGTAACGGTTTTATTTTAAAACGTTTTTTGTACTTTATTATCAAGTTTATGCCTGTTTAACATGTCTGAACTACCAGATAGACTGTGTTCTGAATGTGGGGAAGCCAGAATTCCTGTTCATTTAAATAAATGTGATTTATGTGATAATGACAATGATGCCCAAGATGATTCCTCAAGTGAGGGGAGTAAGCATGGTACTGCATCATTCCCTCCTTCGTCTACACGAGTCTTGCCCACTCAGGAGGCCCCTAGTACATCTAGCGCGCCAATACTGCTTACTATGCAACAATTAACGGCTGTAATGGATAATTCTGTCAAAAACATTTTAGCCAAAATGAACCCTTGTCAGCGTAAGCGTGGCTGCTCTGTTTTAGTTACTGAAGAGCATGACGACGCTGATATTAATATCTCTGAAGGGCCCCTAACCCAATCTGAGGGGGCCAGGGAGGTTTTGTCTGAGGGAGAAATTACTGATTCAGGGAACATTTCTCAACAGGCTGAACCTGATGTAATTGCATTTAAATTTAAGTTGGAACATCTCCGCATTCTGCTTAAGGAGGTATTATCCACTCTGGATGATTGTGAAAAGTTGGTCATCCCAGAGAAACTATGTAAAATGGACAAGTTCCTAGAGGTGCCGGAGCTCCCAGAAGCTTTTCCTATACCCAAGCGGGTGGCGGACATTGTTAATAAAGAATGGGAAAGGCCCGGTATTCCTTTCGTCCCTCCCCCCATATTTAAAAAATTGTTTCCTATGGTCGACCCCAGAAAGGACTTATGGCAGACAGTCCCCAAGGTCGAGGGAGCGGTTTCTACTTTAAACAAACGCACCACTATACCCATAGAGGATAGTTGTGCTTTCAAAGATCCTATGGATAAAAAATTAGAAGGTTTGCTTAAAAAGATGTTTGTTCAGCAGGGTTACCTTCTACAACCAATTTCATGCATTGTCCCTGTCACTACAGCCGCATGTTTCTGGTTTGATGAACTGATAAAGGCGCTCGATAGTGATTCTCCTCCTTATGAGGAGATTATGGACAGAATCAATGCTCTCAAATTGGCTAATTCTTTCACCCTAGACGCCACTTTGCAATTGGCTAGGTTAGCGGCTAAGAATTCTGGGTTTGCTATTGTGGCGCGCAGAGCGCTTTGGTTGAAATCTTGGTCGGCTGACGCGTCTTCCAAGAACAAGCTACTAAACATTCCTTTCAAGGGGAAAACGCTGTTTGGCCCTGACTTGAAAGAGATTATCTCGGATATCACTGGGGGTAAGGGCCACGCCCTTCCTCAGGATCGGCCTTTCAAGGCGAAAAATAGACCCAATTTTCGTCCCTTTCGTAAAAACGGACCAGCCCAAAGTGCTACGTCCTCTAAGCAAGAGGGTAATACTTCTCAAGCCAAGCCAGCTTGGAGACCAATGCAAGGCTGGAACAAGGGAAAGCAGGCCAAGAAGCCTGCCACTGCTACCAAGACAGCATGAAATATTGGCCCCCGATCCGGGACCGGATCTGGTGGGGGGCAGACTCTCTCTCTTCGCTCAGGCTTGGGCAAGAGATGTTCTGGATCCTTGGGCGCTAGAAATAGTCTCCCAGGGTTATCTTCTGGAATTCAAGGGACTTCCCCCAAGGGGGAGGTTCCACAGGTCTCAGTTGTCTTCAGACCACATAAAAAGACAGGCGTTCTTACATTGTGTAGAAGACCTGTTAAAAATGGGAGTGATTCATCCTGTCCCACTAAGAGAACAAGGGATGGGGTTCTACTCCAATCTGTTCATAGTTCCCAAAAAAGAGGGAACGTTCAGACCAATCTTAGATCTCAAGATCTTAAACAAGTTTCTCAAGGTTCCATCTTTCAAGATGGAAACCATTCGAACTATTCTTCCTTCCATCCAGGAGGGTCAATTCATGACCACGGTGGATTTAAAGGATGCGTATCTACATATTCCTATCCACAAGGAACATCATCGGTTCCTAAGGTTTGCATTCCTGGACAAACATTACCAGTTCGTGGCGCTTCCTTTCGGATTAGCCACTGCTCCAAGGATTTTCACAAAGGTACTAGGCTCCCTTCTAGCGGTGCTAAGACCAAGGGGCATTGCAGTAGTACCTTACCTGGACGACATTCTGATTCAAGCGTCGTCCCTTCCTCAAGCAAAGGCTCACACGGACATTGTCCTGGCCTTTCTCAGATCTCACGGCTGGAAAGTGAACGTGGAAAAGAGTTCTCTATCCCCGTCAACAAGGGTTCCCTTCTTGGGAACAATTATAGACTCTTTAGAAATGAGGATCTTTCTAACAGAGGCCAGAAAAACAAAACTTCTAGACTCTTGTCGGATACTTCATTCCGTTCCTCTTCCTTCCATAGCTCAGTGCATGGAAGTGATCGGGTTGATGGTAGCGGCGATGGACATAGTTCCTTTTGCGCGCATTCATCTAAGACCATTACAACTGTGCATGCTTTTTGTTGTTTATTCAGGTAAAAGGAGAGGTCAAAAAGCAACTTCTACCTCTCTCTCTTTTTGGATTAAAAGCATCATCAGATTGGCTTACGAGACTGCCGGACGGCAGCCTCCCGAAAGAATCACAGCTCATTCCACTAGGGCTGTGGCTTCCACATGGGCCTTCAAGAACGAGGCTTCTGTTGATCAGATATGTAGGGCAGCGACTTGGTCTTCACTGCACACTTTTACCAAATTTTACAAGTTTGATACTTTTGCTTCTTCTGAGGCTATTTTTGGGAGAAAGGTTTTGCAAGCCGTGGTGCCTTCCATTTAGGTGACCTGATTTGCTCCCTCCCTTCATCCGTGTCCTAAAGCTTTGGTATTGGTTCCCACAAGTAAGGATGACGCCGTGGACCGGACACACCTATGTTGGAGAAAACAGAATTTATGTTTACCTGATAAATTTCTTTCTCCAACGGTGTGTCCGGTCCACGGCCCGCCCTGGTTTCTCCAACATAGGTGTGTCCGGTCCACGGCGTCATCCTTACTTGTGGGATATTCTCTTCCCCAACAGGAAATGGCAAAGAGCCCAGCAAAGCTGGTCACATGATCCCTCCTAGGCTCCGCCTACCCCAGTCATTCTCTTTGCCGTTGTACAGGCAACATCTCCACGGAGATGGCTTAGAGTTTTTTAGTGTTTAACTGTAGTTTTTCATTATTCAATCAAGAGTTTGTTATTTTCAAATAGTGCTGGTACGTACTATTTACTCAGAAACAGAAAAGAGATGAAGAATTCTGTTTGTATGAGGAAAATGATTTTAGCAACCGTAACTAAAATCCATGGCTGTTCCACACAGGACTGTTGAGAGCATTAACTTCAGTTGGGGGAACAGTTTGCAGTCCTTGCTGCTTGAGGTATGACACATTCTAACAAGACGATGTAATGCTGGAAGCTGTCATTTTCCCTATGGGATCCGGTAAGCCATGTTTATTACGATTGTAAATAAGGGCTTCACAAGGGCTTATTTAGACTGTAGACATTTTTTGGGCTAAATCGATTGATATTAACACTTATTTAGCCTTGAGGAATCATTTATTCTGGGTATTTTGATATAATAATATCGGCAGGCACTGTTTTAGACGCCTTATTCTTTAGGGGCTTTCCCAAAGCATAGGCAGAGTCTCATTTTCGCGCCGGTGTTGCGCACTTGTTTTTGAGAGGCATGGCATGCAGTCGCATGTGAGAGGAGCTCTGATACTTATAAAAGACTTCTGAAGGCATCATTTGGTATCGTATTCCCCTTGGGTTTGGTTGGGTCTCAGCAAAGCAGATACCAGGGACTGTAAAGGGGTTAAAGCTTAAAACGGCTCCGGTTCCGTTATTTTAAGGGTTAAAGCTTCCAAATTTGGTGTGCAATATTTTCAAGGCTTTAAGACACTGTGGTGAAAGTTTGGTGAATTTTGAACAATTCCTTCATGTTTTTTCGCAATTGCAGTAATAAAGTGTGTTCAGTTTAAAATTTAAAGTAACTCAACTTTGGGGCATTCCAGACATGGATCTGATGGCCTCTCGTCAGAACTTCAAAGTTCCTTGCTACGGGTCCAGATCCAGGGATCCCAAGGCGGCTCTAGTGGATGCACTAGTAGCACCTTGGACCTTCAAACTAGCTTATGTGTTCCCGCCGTTTCCTCTCATCCCCAGGCTGGTAGCCAGGATCAATCAGGAGAGGGCGTCGGTGATCTTGATAGCTCCTGCGTGGCCACGCAGGACTTGGTATGCAGATCTGGTGAATATGTCATCGGCTCCACCTTGGAAGCTACCTTTGAGACGAGACCTTCTTGTTCAGGGTCCGTTCGAACATCCGAATCTGGTTTCACTCCAGCTGACTGCTTGGAGATTGAACGCTTGATTTTATCGAAGCGAGGTTTCTCAGATTCTGTTATCGATACTCTTGTTCAGGCCAGAAAGCCTGTAACTAGAAAGATTTACCACAAAATTTGGAAAAAAATATATCTGTTGGTGTGAATCTAAAGGATTCCCTTGGGACAAGGTTAAGATTCCTAGGATTCTATCCTTCCTTCAAGAAGGATTGGAAAAAGGATTATCGGCAAGTTCCCTGAAGGGACAGATTTCTGCCTTGTCGGTGTTACTTCACAAAAAACTGGCAGTTGTGCCAGATGTTCAAGCCTTTGTTCAGGCTCTGGTTAGAATCAAGCCTGTTTACAAACCTTTGACTCCTCCTTGGAGTCTCAATTTAGTTCTTTCAGTTCTTCAGGGGGTTCCGTTTGAACCCTTACATTCCGTTGATATTAAGTTATTATCTTGGAAAGTTTTGTTTTTAGTTGCAATTTCTTCTGCTAGAAGAGTTTCAGAATTATCTGCTCTGCAGTGTTCTCCTCCTTATCTGGTGTTCCATGCAGATAAGGTGGTTTTACGTACTAAACCTGGTTTTCTTCCAAAAGTTGTTTCTAACAAAAACATTAACCAGGAGATTATCGTACCTTCTCTGTGTCCGAAACCAGTTTCAAAGAAGGAACGCTTGTTGCACAATTTGGATGTTGTTCGCGCTCTAAAATTCTATTTAGATGCTACAAAGGATTTTAGACAAACATCTTCCCTGTTTGTTGTTTATTCAGGTAAAAGGAGAGGTCAAAAAGCAACTTCTACCGCTCTCTCTTTTTGGATTAAAAGCATCATCAGATTGGCTTACGAGACTGCCGGACGGCAGCCTCCCGAAAGAATCACGGCTCATTCCACTAGGGCTGTGGCTTCCACATGGGCCTTCAAGAACGAGGCTTCTGTTGATCAGATATGTAGGGCAGCGACTTGGTCTTCACTGCACACTTTTACCAAATTTTACAAGTTTGATACTTTTGCTTCTTCTGAGGCTATTTTTGGGAGAAAGGTTTTGCAAGCCGTGGTGCCTTCCATTTAGGTGACCTGATTTGCTCCCTCCCTTCATCCGTGTCCTAAAGCTTTGGTATTGGTTCCCACAAGTAAGGATGACGCCGTGGACCGGACACACCAATGTTGGAGAAAACAGAATTTATGTTTACCTGATAAATTTCTTTCTCCAACGGTGTGTCCGGTCCACGGCCCGCCCTGGTTTTTTAATCAGGTCTGATAATTTATTTTCTTTAACTACAGTCACCACGGTACCATATGGTTTCTCCTATGCTATTATTCCTCCTTAACGTCGGTCGAATGACTGGGGTAGGCGGAGCCTAGGAGGGATCATGTGACCAGCTTTGCTGGGCTCTTTGCCATTTCCTGTTGGGGAAGAGAATATCCCACAAGTAAGGATGACGCCGTGGACCGGACACACCGTTGGAGAAAGAAATTTATCAGGTAAACATAAATTCTGTTTTTTTAATCAGGTCTGATAATTTATTTTCTTTAACTACAGTCACCACGGTACCATATGGTTTCTCCTATGCAAATATTCCTCCTTAACGTCGGTCGAATGACTGGGGTAGGCGGAGCCTAGGAGGGATCATGTGACCAGCTTTGCTGGGCTCTTTGCCATTTCCTGTTGGGGAAGAGAATATCCCACAAGTAAGGATGACGCCGTGGACCGGACACACCGTTGGAGAAAGAAATTTATCAGGTAAACATAAATTCTGTTTTTCTGTGACACTCTAAGCTATGGTTGGGCACTTTGTTTATAAAGTTCTAAATATATGTATTCAAACATTTATTTGCCTTGACTCAGAATGTTCAACTTTCCTTATTTTTCAGACAGTCAGTTTCATATTTGGGATAATGCATTTGAATTAATCATTTTTTCTTACCTTCAAAAAATTTGACTCTTTTTTTTTCCTGTGGGCTGTTAGGCTCGCGGGGGCTGAAAATGCTTCATTTTATTGCGTCATTCTTGGCGCAGACTTTTTTGGCGCAAAAATTCTTTTCCGTTTCCGGCGTCATACGTGTCGCCGGAAGTTGCGTCATTTTTTGACGTTATTTTGCGCCAAAAATGTCGGCGTTCCGGATGTGGCGTCATTTTTGGCGCCAAAAGCATTTAGGCGCCAAATAATGTGGGCGTCTTATTTGGCGCTAAAAAATAAGGGCGTCGCTTTTGTCTCCACATTATTTAAGTCTTATTTTTTCATTGCTTCTGGTTGCTAGAAGCTTGTTCTTTGGCATTTTTTTCCCATTCCTGAAACTGTCATTTAAGGAATTTGATCAATTTTGCTTTATATGTTGTTTTTTCTCTTACATATTGCAAGATGTCTCACGTTGCATCTGAGTCAGAAGATACTACAGGAAAATCGCTGTCTAGTGCTGGAGCTACCAAGCTAAGTGTATCTGCTATAATTTTTGGTATCTGTTTCTCCAGCTGTTTGTATTGCATGTCATGACAAACTTATTAATGCAGATAAAATTTCCTTTAGTACTGTTACATTACCTGTTGCTGTTCCGTCAACATCTAATTTTCAGAGTGTTCCTGATAAACATAAGAGATTTTATTTTTTAAATCCATTAAGAAGGCTATGTCTGTTATTTCTCCTTCTAGTTTACATAAAAGTCTTTTAAAACTTCTCTTTTTTCAGATGAATTTTTAAATGAACATCATCATTCTGATACTGATAATGGTTCTTCTGGTTCAGAGGTTTCTGTCTCAGAGGTTGATGCTGATAAATCTTTGTATTTGTTCAAGATGGAATTTATTCGTTCTTTATTTAAAGAAGTATTAATTGCATTAGAAATAGAGGATTCTGGTCCTCTTGATACTAAATCTATACGTTTAAATAAGGTTTTTAAATCTCCTGTAGTTATTCCAGAGGTGTTTAATCTCCCTGATGCTATTTCTGAAGTAATTTCCAGGGAATGGAATAATTTGGGTAATTCTTTTACTCCTTCTAAACGTTTAAGCAATTATATCCTGTGCCATCTGACAGATTAGAGTTTTTTTGGGACAAAATCCCTAAGGTTATGGGGCTGTCTCTACTCCTGCTAAATGTGCTACTATTCCTACGGCAGATAGTAATTCATTTAAGGATCCTTTAGATAGGAAAATTGAATCCTTTCTAAGAAAAGCTTACTTATGTTCAGGTAATCTTCTTAGACCTGCTATATTTTTAGCGGATGTTGCTGCAGCTTCAACTTTTTGGTTAGAAGCTTTAGCGCAACAAGTAACAGATCATAATTTTATAGCATTATTATTATTCTATAACATGCTAATAATTTTATTGGTGATACCATCTTTTGATATCATTAGAGTTGATGTCAGGTATATGTCTCTAGCTATTTTAGCTAGAAAAGCTTTATGGATTAAACTTGGAATGCTGATATGTCTTCTAAGTCAACTTTGCTTTCCTTTTCTTTCCAGGGTAATAAATTATTATTTCAACTGTTTCTGGAAGGAAGGGAACTTTTTTACCAAAGGATAAAAAATCTAAGGTAAATTTAGGTCTAATAATCATTTTCGTTCCTTTCCTCACAATAAGGAACAAAAGCCTGATCCTTCATCCTCAGGAGCGGTATCAGTTTGGAAACTATTTCCAGTTTGGAATATATCCAAGCCTTATAGAAAACCTATAGCCAGCTCCTAAGTACCCATGAAGGTACGGACCTTATTCCAGCTCAGCTGGTATGGGGCAGATTACGTTTTCTTCAAAGAAATTTTGATCAATTCCGTTCTCAATTTCTGGTTTCAGAACATTGTTTCAGAAAGGTACAGAATTGGCTTCAGTTAAGGCCTCCTGCTAAGAGATTTTTTTCTTTCCCGTGTCCCAGTTAACACAGCAGAGGCTCAGCATTTCTGAAATGTGTTTCAGATCTAGAGTTGGCTGGAGTAATTATGCCAGTTCCAGTTCTGGAACAGGGGCTGGGGTTTTATTTTATCTCTTCATTGTACCAAAGAAGGTCAATTCCTTCAGACCAGTTCCGGATCTTTCAATATTGAATCGTTATGTAAGGATACCAACATTCAGTTTCTGTAGGACTGGCCTGCCTTTTGTTTAGCAAGGGCATTATATGTCTACAATAGATTTACAGGATGTGTATCTGCATATTCCGATTCATCCAGATCACTTTTAGTGTCTGAGATTCTCTTTTTAGACAAGCATTACCAGTTTTGTGGCTCTACCGTTTGGCCTAGCCTCAGTTCCAAGAATTTTTTTCAAAGGTTCTCGGTGCCCTTCTTTCTGTAATCAGGGAACAGGGTTTTGGTATTTCCTTATTGGACGATATCTGGGTACTTGCTCAGTCTTCTCATTTTCGAAGAATCTCATACGAATCGACTTGTGTTGTTTCTTCAAGTTCATGGTTGGAGGATCAATTTACCAATCAGTTCATTGATTCCTCAGACAAGGGTAACCTTTTTAGGTTTCTAGAATAGATTCAGTGTCTATGACTCTGTTCTTGTCAGACAAGAGAAGTTTAACATTGATTTCAGCTTGTCAAAACCTTCAGTCACAATCATTCCCTTTGGTAGCCTTATGCATGGAAATTTTAGGTCTTAGGACTGCCGCATCAGATGCGATCTCCTTTGCTCGTTTTCACATGCGACCTCTTCAGCTCTGTATGCTGAACCAATGGTGCAGGGATTACTCAAAGATATCTCAATTAATATCTTTAAACCGATTATACGACACTCTCTGACATGGTGGACAGATCACCATCGTTTAGTTCAGGGGGCTTCTTTGTTCTTCCGACCTGGACTATAATCTCAACAGATGCAAGTCTTACAGGTTGGGGAGCTGTGTGGGGGTATCTGACGGCACAAGGGGTTTGGGAATCTCAGGAGGTGAGATTTCCGATCAATATTTTGGAACTCCGTGCAATTTCAGAGCTCTTCAGTCTTGGCCTCTTCTCAAGAGAGAGTTGTTCATTTGTTTTCAGATAGACAATGTCACAACTGTGGCATACATCAATCATCAAGGAGGGACTCACAGTCCTCTGGCTATGAAAGAAGTATCTCAAATTTTGGTTTGGGCGGAATCCAGCTCCTGTCTAATCTCTGCGGTTCATATCCCAGGTATGGACAATTGGAAAGCGGATTATCTCAGTCGCCAAACGTTGCACCTGGGCGAATGGTCTTCACCCAGAGGTATTTCCTCAGATTGTTCAAATGTGGGAACTCCCAGAAATAGATCTGATGGCTTCTCATCTAAACAAGAAACTTCCCTGGTATCTATCCGGATCCAGGGATCCTCGGGCGGAGGCAGTGGATGCATTATCTCTTCCTTACAAGTGTCATCCTGCCTATATCTTTCCGCCTCTAGTTCTTCTTCCAAGGGTATTCTCCAATATTCTAAAGGAATGCTCGTTTGTCCTGCTGGTAGCTCCAGCATGGCCTCACAGGTTTTGGTATACTGATCTTGTCCGGATGGCCTCTTGCCAGCTGTGGACTCTTCCGTTAAGACCAGTCTTTCTGTCTCAAGGTTCTTTTTTCCATCAGGATCTCAAAACCTTAATTTTAAGGTGTGGAGTTTGAACGCTTGATTCTTGGTCAAAGAGGTTTCTCTGACTCTGTGATTGATACTATGTGACAGGCTCGTAAATCTGTATCTAGAGAGATATATTATAGAGTCTGGAAGATTTATATTTCTTCAGGATGGTTTAGATAAAGGTTTGTCCGCAAGTTTCTTGAAAGACAAATCTCTGCTCTTTCTGTTCTTTTTCACAGAAGGATTGCTAATCTTCCTGATATTCATTGTTTTGTACAAGCTTTGGTTCGTATAAAACCTGTCATTAAGTCAATTTCTCCTCCTTGGAGTTTGAATTTGGTTCTGGGGGCTCTTCAAGCTCCTCCTTTTGAACCCATGCATTCTTTGGTCATTATATTACTTTTTTGGAAAGTTTTGTTTCTTTTGGCCATCTCTTCTGCCAGAAGAGTCTCTGAATTATCTACTCTTTTTTTGTGAGTCTCCTTTTCTGATTTTGCATCAGGATAAGGCGGTGCTGCGAACTTCTTTTGAATTTTTTACCTAAGGTTGTGAATTCTAACAAACATTAGTAGAGAAATTGTGGTTCCTTCATTATGTCCTAATCCTATGAATTCTAAGGAGAAATCATTGCATTCTTTGGATGCTGTTAGAGCTTTGTAATATTATGTTGAAGCTATTAAGTCTTTCCGAAAGACTTCTAGTCTAGTCTATTTGTCATCTTTTCCGGTTCTAGAAAAGACCAGAAAGCTTCTGCCATTTCTTTGGCATCTTGGTTGAAATCTTTATTTCATCATGCCTATGTTGAGTCGGGTAACACTCCGCCTCAAAGGATTACAGCTCATTCTACTAGGTTAGTTTCTACTTCCTGGGCGTTTAAGAATGAAGCTTCGGTTGATCAGATTTGCAAAACAGCAACTTGGTCCTCTTTGCATACTTTTACTAAATTCTACCATTTTGATGTGTTTTCTTCTTCTGAAGCAGTTTTTGGTAGAAACGTACTTCAGGCAGTGGTTTCAGTTTGAATCTTCTGCTTATGTTTTTTCATTAAAAATTTTATTCTGGGTGTGGATTATTTTCAGCAGCAATTGGCTGTCTTTATTTTATCCCTCCCTCTCTAGTGACTCTTGTGTGGAAAGATCCACATCTTGGGTAATCATTATCCCATACGTCACTAGCTCATGGACTCTTGCTAATTACATGAAAGAAAACATAATTTATGTAAGAACTTACCTGATAAATTCATTTCTTTCATATTAGCAAGAGTCCATGAGGCCCGCCCTTTTTTGTGGTGGTTTTGATTTTTTTGTATAAAGCACAATTATTCCAATTCCTTATTTTATATGCTTTCGCACTTTTTTCTCATCACCCCACTTCTTGGCTATTCGTTAAACTGAATTGTGGGTGTGGTGAGGGGTGTATTTATAGGCATTTTAAGGTTTGTGAAACTTTGCCCCTCCTGGTAGGAATGTATATCCCATACGTCACTAGCTCATGGACTCTTGCTAATATGAAAGAAATGAATGTATCAGGTAAGTTCTTACATAAATTATGTTTTTTGCCTAGAAACAGTTTCCTGAGGCTTTCCACTGTTGCAATATGAGTGGGAAGGGCCTATTTTAGTGCTTTTCTGTGCAGATAAAAATACTGACAGAGACATTCAGCTTCCCTCTGCATGATACAGGACATCTCTGAAGGGCTCAAAAGGCTTCAAAGTCGTGTTTGAGGAGGGTAACAATCACAGTTTAAAAAACGTTTTTGTCATTTATTATTCTGTTTTTGTTATTAAGGGGTTAATCATCCATTTGCAAGTGGGTGCAATGCTCTGCTGACTTGTTACATACACTGTAAAAAAAATTTGTTAGTGTAACTGCCTTTTTTCACTGTTATTTCAAATTTTGTCAAAATTTGTTTCTCTTAAAGGCACAGTAATGTTTTTTATATTGCTTGTTAACTTGCTTTAAAGTGTTTTCCAAGCTTGCTAGTCTCATTGCTAGTCTGTACAAACATGTCTGAAACAGAGGATACTTTTTCATTATGTTTAAAAGCCATGGTGGAGCCCCATAGGAGAATGTGTACTAAATGTATTGATTTCACCTTAAACAGTAAAGATCAGTCTTTATCTATAAAAGAATTGTCACCAGAGGGGTCTGTCGAGGGGGAAGTTATGCCGACTAACTCTCCCCACGTGTCGGACCCTTCGCCTCCCGCTCAAGGGACGCACGCTAATATGGCGCCAAGTACATCAGGGACGCTCATAGCGATTACTTTGCAGGACATGGCTGCAATCATGAATAATACCCTGTCAGAGGTATTATCCAGATTGCCTGAATTGAGAGGCAAGCGCGATAGCTCTGGGGTTAGACGAGATACAGAGCGCGTAGATGCTGTAAGAGCCATGTCTGATACTGCGTCACAATATGCAGAACCTGAGGACGGAGAGCTTCAGTCTGTAGGTGACGTCTCTGAATCGGGGAGACCTGATTCAGAGATTTCTAATTTTAAATTTAAGCTTGAGAACCTCCGTGTATTTCTTGGGGAGGTATTAGCTGCTCTGAATGACTGTGACACAATTGCAGTGCCAGAGAAATTGTGTAGGCTGGATAAATACTATGCAGTGCCGGTGAGTACTGATTTTTTTCCAATACCTAAAAGGCTTACAGAAATTATTAGTAAGGAGTGGGATAGGCCCGGTGTGCCCTTTTCCCCACCTCCTATATTTAGAAAAATGTTTCCAATAGATGCCACTACACGGGACTCATGGCAGACTGTCCCTAAGGTGGAGGGAGCAGTTTCTACTTTAGAAAAAAGCGTACCACTATCCTGGTTGAGGACAGTTGTGCTTTTTCAGATCCAATGGATAAAAAATTAGAGGGTTACCTTAAGAAAATGTTTATTCAACAAGGTTTTATATTACAGCCCCTTGCATGCATTGCGCCTGTCACTGCTGCAGCGGCATTCTGGTTTGAGGCCCTGGAAGAGGCCATCCATACAGCTCCATTGACTGAAATTGTTGACAAGCTTAGAACTCTTAAGCTAGCTAACTCATTTGTTTCTTTCATGTAATTAGCAAGAGTCCATGAGCTAGTGACGTATGGGATATACATTTCTGATGCCATTGTTCATTTGACTAAACTAACGGCTAAGAATTCCGGATTCGCCATCCAGGCGCGTAGGGCGCTATGGCTTAAATCCTGGTCAGCTGATGTGGCTTCAAAGTCTAAATTACTCAACATTCCTTTCAAGGGGCAGACCTTATTCGGGCCTGGTTTGAAAGAAATTATTGCTGACATTACTGGAGGTAAGGGTCATACCCTTCCTCAGGACAGGGCCAAATCAAAGGCCAAACAGTCTAATTTTCGTGCCTTTCGAAATTTCAAGGCAGGTGCAGCATCAACTTCCTCTGCTTCAAAACAAGAGGGAACTTTTGCTCAATCCAAGCAGGCCTGGAAACCTAACCAGTCCTGGAACAAGGGCAAGTAGGCCAGAAAGCCTGCTGCTGCCTCTAAGACAGCATGAAGGAGCGGCCCCCTATCTGACAACGGATCTAGTAGGGGGCAGACTCTCTCTCTTCGCCCAGGCGTGGGCAAGAGATGTTCAGGATCCCTGGGCGTTGGAGATCATATCTCAGGGATATCTTCTGGACTTCAAAGCTTCTCCTCCACAACCAGATAAAGAAAGAGGCATTCCTAAGCTGCGTACAAGATCTCCTTGTAATGGGAGTGATCCATCCAGTTCCGCGGACGGAACAAGGACGGGTTCTATTCAAATCTGTTTGTGGTTCCCAAAAAAGAGGGAACCTTCAGACCAATTTTGGATTTAAAGATCCTAAACAAATTCCTCAGAGTTCCGTCATTCAAGATGGAAACTATTTGAACCATTTTACCCATTATCCAAGAGGGTCAGTACATTACCACAGTGGACTTAAAGGATGCCTACCTTCACATTCCGATTCACAAGAATCATCAGTTCCTGAGGTTTGCCTTTCTAGACAGGCATTACCAATTTGTAGCTCTTACATTCGGTTTGGCTACAGCCCCAAGAATTTTTACAAAGGTTCTGGGCTCACTTCTGGCGGTCCTAAGACCGCAAGGCATAGCGGTGGCTCCTTACCTGGACGATATCCTGATACAGGCGTCAAGCTTTCAAATTGCCAAATCTCATACAGAGATAGTTCTGGCATTCCTGAGGTCGCATGGGTGGAAAGTGAACGAAGAAAAGAGTTCTCTATCTCCTCTCACGAGGGTTTCCTTCCTAGGGACTCTAATAGATTCTGTAGAAATGAAAATTTACCTGACGGAGTCCAGGTTATCAAAACTTCTAAATGCTTGCCGTGTTCTTCACTCCATTCCGCGCCTCAAGGTGGCTCAGTGCATGGAAGTAATCGGCTTAATGGTAGCGGCGATGGACATAGTGCCATTCGCGCGCCTGCATCTCAGACCGCTGCAATTATGCATGCTCAGTCAGTGGAATGGGGATTACACAGATTTGTCCCCTCTACTAAATCTGGATCAGGAAACCAGAGATTCTCGGGCCCATCTGTCCAAGGGTATGACCTTTCGCAGACCAGATTGGACAATTGTAACAACAGATGCCAGCCTTCTAGGTTGGGGTGCAGTCTGGAACTCCCTGAAGGCTCAGGGTTCATGGACTCAGGAGGAGAAACTCCTCCCAATAAATATTCTGGAGTTAAGAGCAATATTCAATGCTCTTCTGGCTTGGCCTCAGCTAGCAACACTGAGGCTCATCAGATTTCAGTCGGACAACATCACGACTGTGGCTTACATCAACCATCAAGGGGGAACCAGGAGTTCCCTAGCGATGTCAGAAGTCTCCAAGATAATTCGCTGGGCAGAGACTCACTCTTGCCACCTGTCAGCGATCCATATCCCAGGTGTAGAGAACTGGGAGGCGGATTTTCTAAGTCGTCAGACTTTTCATCCGGGGGAATGGGAACTCCATCCGGAGGTGTTTGCTCAATTGGTTCTCTGTTGGGGCAAACCAGAATTGGATCTCATGGCGTCTCGCCAGAACGCCAAGCTTCCTTGTTACGGATCCAGGTCCAGGGACCCAGAAGCAGCACTGATAGATGCTCTAGCAGCGCCTTGGTTCTTCAACCTGGCTTATGTGTTTCCACCGTTTCCTCTGCTCCCTCGTCTGATTGCCAAAATCAAACAGGAAAGAGCATCTGTGATATTGATAGCGCCTGCATGGCCACGCAGGACCTGGTATACAGACCTAGTGGACATGTCATCCTTTCCACCATGGACTCTGCCTCTGAGACAAGACCTTCTAATACAAGGTCCTTTCAATCATCCAAATCTACTTTCTCTGAGACTGACTGTATGGAGATTGAACGCTTGATCCTATCAAAGCGTGGCTTCTCCGAGTCAGTAATTGATACCTTAATACTGGCACGAAAGCCTGTCACCAGGAACATTTACCACAAGATATGGCGTAAATATCTTCATTGGTGTGAATCCAAGAATTACTCGTGGAGTAGGGTTAGGATTCCTAGGATATTGTCCTTCCTCCAAGAGGGTTTGGACAAAGGATTATCAGCTAGTTCTTTAAAGGGACAGTTTTCTGCTCTGTCTATTCTTTTACACAAGCGTCTGGCAGAAGCTCCAGACGTTCAGGCATTTTGTCAGGCTTTAGTTAGAATTAAGCCTGTGTTTAAACCTGGACTGGATACACTTAACAAGAGAAAACATAATTTATGCTTACCTGATAAATTTATTTCTCTTGTAGTGTATCCAGTCCACGGCCCGCCCTGTCCTTTTCAGGCAGGTCTAAATTTTAATTAAACTACAGTCACCACTGCACCCTATGGTTTCTCCTTTTCTCGGCTTGTTTCGGTTGAATGACTGGATATGGCAGTGAGGGGAGGAGCTATATAGCAGCTCTGCTGTGGGTGATCCTCTTGCAACTTCCTGTTGGGAAGGAGAATATCCCACAAGTAATGGATGATTCGTGGACTGGATACACTACAACAGAAATAAATTTATCAGGTAAGCATAAATTATGTTTCTTCAAGAGCTCTTTTTTTCGGGACATAACTATGTTTTAATTATATATGCACATTACTACTTTTGTTGTTTTCTGCTGTAATGGAGCCTTTTGTTTCTGTCCCTAAACCTACTTTAGAAGGGAAGCACTCTGAACACTTTCCTCCAGCATATTTATGCAACATGTATAAATGTTTAAATGGATAGTCTAGTCAAAATTAAACTTTCAAGATTTAGATAAAGCATGCATTTTTAAGCAACTTTCTAATAATTACTCGTATTCTTAATTTTTCTTTGTTCTTTCTTTGTATATTTATTTGAAAAAACAAGAATGTAAGCTTAGAAGCCGGCCCATTTTTGGGAAATGCTTGCTGATTGGTGGCTACATTTAGGTCTTAGATCTCATGATTGCTGTATTGGATGCTTTTCGTGATTGTTCGTTTTTACATGAGGCCTCTACATCTTTCTTTGCTAAAGCAATGGGGCAGGGTTCATATTCAGCTGTGCCATAGGATTTATCTAGATCACAGGACAAGTCGGTCCTTGTCTTGGTGGCTAAATCATCAGCTTCTTTTGCTCATCATATTTGGAATGTGATCAAATTTCTCAGGTTGGGGGCCATCTGAGGGTCTCTAAGGGCACAGGGTGTTAGGTTTCCTCGGGAAGTAAGGTTACCAGTTAATTTTCTAGATCTCCGTGCAATTTTCAGACCCCTTCAAAGTTTTCCTCTGTTGAAAATGGAATCTTATCTCTGTTTTCAGACAATTTTTCAGCAGTGGCTTACTTTATTCATCAAGGGGAACTGTCATTCTTTCCTGGGCAGAATCCAATTGTTGCCCGATTTCTGCAGTTTATATTCGAGTAGTGAACAACTGGGAAGGAGTTTCTCAGTTATCAGTCACTGCATCCAGGGGAGTGGTTTCTTCATCTGGATGTTTTCAAACAGATAGTGGAACTTTGTGGTCTCCCAGAGATAGATCTTATTGCTTTTGGATTGATTAACAATCTTCACAGATACTCTGTGAGATCCGCTGACCCTCAGTGGAGTTTGTGGATGCTCTGGTAGCTCCATGGTCGTTTTGGCTAGCCGTTTTTCCTCCTCTGGTTCGTCTTCTTCCCAGAGAGATTACCAAGATCAGGATAGAATCCTGATTGCTTCAGCTTGGCTTTGCAAAGTTTGATATGCAGATCCGGTTCAGATTTCCAGTTGCCCTCAATGGTCACTTCCTCAGACCTTCTGTCTCAGTCGTTTTTCCATTAGGATCTTGACTCTCTAAGCTTAGTGGAATGGAGATTGAACGGTTAGTTCTCAGGCAGAGGTTTGTCTTATTCTTTTGTTGAAACTTTGATACAGGCTCACAAGCCTGTGACTAGGAACATATATCATAAGGTCTTTGATGCCTTTATTTTCTGGTATATAAATCGTGTTTTTTTTTTCCTGGCACGCTTTTAGAATTCTTAGGGTTTCACAATTTTTGCAGGATGCTTTAGATAAGGGTTTATCGACCAGCTCTTTGAAAGGTCAGATTTCTGCTCTTTCAGTTTTGTTCCACAAGAATATTGTTAATCTTCCTGACATTCATGGTTTTGCTCAAGCTTTGACTAGAATTAAACCTGTTATTGAGCAAATTTCTCTTTCTTGGAAGGTTTTGTTTCTTTTGACTGAGTTGTCTACTTCTTTCATGCAATGCTTCTTATATTATTTTTAATAAGGCAGTTTTGTGGTCTAAATTTGACTATTTTTCTAAGGTTGTGTCTTTGGATTGGATTGTCCCTTTTAAGCACTGCATTGCAAAATGTTTACATAACAAATACATTTATTTAATACAGTCTTTTTGTAGGAAACGATTACCATTTCCTTAATACAAGGAGTCCACGGCTTTATTCCTTACTGTTGGGAAATACTGAACCTGGCCACCAGGAGGAGGCAGACACCCCAGCCAAAGGCTTAAATACCTCTCCCACTTCCCCCTATCCCCCAGTCATTCTTTGCCTTTCGTTATGCAACGTGGGGGACGCCGGAGATAGATCTCATGTCGTCTCGTCTCAATACCAAGCTACCCAGATATGGGTCGAGGTCCAGGGATACTCAGGCGGAGCTTATAGATGCATTAGCAGTGCTTTGGAGGTTCAGTCTAATCTACATTTTTCCGCCGTTACCACTCCTTCCTCGGGTAGTGGCCCGCATCAAGCAGGAGCAGGGGTCAGTAGTGTGAAGAGTGTTGATTCACCTGGCATAAGGTTAAGGTTGCCAGGATTCTGTTGTTTTTCCAGGATGGACTGGAGAAGGGTCTTTCGGCCAGTTCCCTGAGGGGACAGATTTCAGCCTTGTCTGTTTTACTGCACAAGAGGCGCTCTGAGCTTCCAGATGTACAGTCCTTTGTTAAGGATCTGATTAGGATCAGACCTGTGTTCAGATCTTCGGCTCCTCCTTGGAGTCTGAATCGGGTTCTTAAGGTCTTGCAACTGGCTCCGTTTGAGCCTATGCAGGAAATTGACATTAAGTTATTGTCCTGGAAGGTTCTTTTTCTACTGGCTATTGCTTCTGCGTGCAGAGTATCTGAGATTGCTGCCTTGCAATCTGAGCCTCCTTATCTGGTGTTCCACTCTGATAAGGCTGTCCTACGTACTAAGTTAGGGTTTCTCCCTAAGGTCGTGTCAGACCGCAACATCAATCAAGAGATTGTGTTTCCTTCTTTATGTCCTAATCCTCCTCCTTCGAAGGAACGTTTGCTTCATAATTCGGATGTGGTTTGTGCCTTGAAGTTCTATCTTCAGGCTACTAAGGATTTTAGACAAACTTCATCCTTGTTTGTTGCCTGTTCTGGGAAGTGTAATGGTCAGAAGGTCTCTTCGACTTCTTTATCTTTTTTGTGTTAGCTGCTTGACTTATGAGACAGCGGGACATAAAACACCTCAGAGAATTACGGCTCATTCTACTAGAGCAGTGGCTTCCTCTTGGGCCTTTAAGAACGAGACCTCTATGGATCAGATTTGTAAGGTGGCTACCTGGTCCTCCTTACCTACTTTTTCAAAATTTTACAAGTTTGATGTTTTTGCTTCAGCAGAAGCAGCCTTCGCGTTTTGCAGGCTGTGGTGCCCGCAGATTAGGGGCTGCCTCTCTTTTTTTAGCCCTCCCGTTATCATTCAGTGTCCTCTAGAGCTTGGGTATAAGTTTCCCAACAGTAAGGAATGATGCCGTGGACTCTCCTTATATTAAGAAGGAAAACCTAAATTATCCTTACCAGATAATTTCATTTCTTTCTGTTTAAGGAGAGTCCACGGCCCCCGCCCATGTTCTCCGATGGTGGCCCCCTAAATTATATTTTCTTTTTAAAGACACAATGAGTCCACGGATTTCATCCTTACTTATTTGAAATAATTTTGCGGTTTATTTGTTAATCCTTCCTTTGTGTTGTAGGTTGGAACAAGTATACGATTAATGAGTTACCTTTTAAATTTAAAGCGACAGTTTTATCTGTTAATTTTTATTAAAGGAATTTTACTGTTTATTGGCTTAATCGAAACAAGAACACACAAAAGATGAGTTGTCTTTTAATTTTAAGGGGACAGTAACGTTTGTGTCAATTAAAAACAAAAAAACAAGAGAAAATAGAGGATTCCGTCTTTTCTGAACCTTCTTCTACTGATGGGAGTCTGTTGACTTTGGTTATTCTATACCACAAATTTCTCCTATAGTGTCCGACATAATATTATGGCCCACATGCAGTGCCCTGCAATTCCTCTAACTCTTACTTTGCATTCATGCATGATTAATTTTGTCACAAGGTAGAATGCATTATTAGAGGAATTAATTTCAATCAGTTAGGGCGATTGATTCAATAGTTGCTATCCCAGCCGTTTCTTCCCTATTAACGGAAAGAGGAAGATACCTCAGGATTATCTGATAGAGAATTCTCAGGCTCAGATTCAGGCGTAATATCTTTATTTGATCCTGAGGTTGTTTTTTCTTTGTTTTTTTCTTTTTTACTTTTTAACTTGATTACCTCCATTTGTTTCTTTAGGAGGTTTTAGCTCTTCTGGGCGACTCCAACCCTTCTGGTGTTATCTAGTGCGTCCAGTAGGTTATTAAGGAATGGATGGAACCGCATTCCCTATAATTAAAAATATATTTTCCTTAGGCGGCTTAGCTATGGAGGCCGAACAAACATTCTCTAGGGTGGAAAGAGGAGTTTCCAGCTTGACTGAGAACTGCAATACCCTTAGAGGATAGTTGGGTTTGAAGGGCCTAGGGATAAGAAGTAGAAGGGGGTCAAACACCCTTATAATGGCAACCAGCTGTGTACTTTGCTACCCTCACTAGTGCGACAGCATATTGGTCCGATGCTTTTTCTGATGCTGCTAAGTCAGAAACTCCCCTGGATATGGACCCAGGATAGGAGGAAAGCCTTTGAGTGGGCTAATTCCTTTATTTTAAATGTTTCCCTTCAAGTTATCAATCTGGGAGCATAGTTTTCAGGGTTTTTTCTGTTCCAGCTCACAGAGTGTTATAGTTAGAGCCTTGTTCTACGGAGGTATGCTCTAAGCTTTTAGCGATTCCTTGCAAGGGGAAGACCTTGATGGGATCTGGCTTGCTGGAGGTAATCTCTTTTGGAGTTCTCTTATCCTGCTGTTGAATCAGACACAGCTTGAAGTACATGCCACCGATCCGGAACAGGATCTTGAGAGGGCAGACCTCCGTCCTCGCTCAGATTTGGATTCAAGATGTTCAGGATACTTGGGCAATAGAAATTAGTGCCCCAGGGACACAAATCGGAGTTCAAGGAGCTTTCCTCCCGGAGGCGGGTTTCGTTTTTCAAGCTTACCTGCAGATCAGATAAGAGGAGAGGCGTCCTTACCCTACGTAGGAGACCTCTCAGTCCTGGGAGTGATTGTTCCTGTTCCTCTATGGTACAGGGTTTGGGTTTTTTGTCCCAATCGGTCTGGTATTTTCCAAAAAGAAGAGGGACCCTTCAGACCACTTTTTGATCTCAAGAGTTTCAACAAATTTTTTTAGGGTACCGTCCTTTAAGATGGAAACTATTAGTTCCATTTTTCTCTTGATCCAAGAGAATCATTTTATGACATGGATTAAAGGACGCGTATTTTCATATGCCATTATCCGGAATCGTCTCAAGATTCTAGGGTTGGCCTTTCTGGACAATGCTTCCAGTCGTGACTTTTCCTTTCGGTCTTGCTACAGCCTTTGGATTTTTCTCAAGAGCTCTGGGACCTCTGTTGGCAGTGCTTCTGTTTCGGGGCATTGCGGTGGCGTTCTATCTGGTCCACATCACTGGTTCAGGAGCCATATTTCCAGCAAGTCAAGATGTCTCATAAAGATGGTGTTTTACTTCCCATGATCTCAAGGGTGGAGGGCAAATTTGGAACGGAGTTCCTCAGTCCCTTTCACAAGGGTAACTTCTGGGGAACTTTGATAGTTCCATTTCGATGAAGTTTTGTCTGACAGGCTGTCAGAAAATCAGAGTATCAATACTTGTCTAGTCCTTCAATCTATTCCTTGGTCGAGCTGATGGTGGCGGCAACATCATCCCGTTTACTCGTTTTTATCTCAGATCTATGCATTTACGTAGACTCCGGCGATGGATCAGAGATTATACAGGTTTGTCTCCTCGATGGAGCAGGAGACAAGGGATTCTTTTTCAATGGTGTTTGTTTCTGGAGCATTTTTCCCAGGGATCTTGCTTTCGCAAACCATTTTGGATGTTTGGAATAATTGACGCCAGCCCTCTGGGGCATGGGAGTTGGACTCAGCATGAGTCTGTTCTCCTATTAGCTTTCTGGAGCGGAGTGCGATCTCCGTTTCCAGTTTATCAGGTTCCAGTTGATCAACGTGACATCAGAAACTTACCTCTATAATCAGGGAGGAACGAGGAATTCTTTAATGATGACCGAGGTATCCAAAATATTTCTATGGGCGGAGGCCCATTCTTGCTGTCTGTCGATGATCCACATTCCAGGGGTGGATAACTGGGAGACGTTTTTCCTGAGCAGACAGATTTTTTCATCCGGAGGAATGGGAACTCCATCCGGATGTGTGTTTGTCTGATTTTCAAGTGGGTTCAGCCGGAACTAGATCTCATGACATTGTGACAGACTGTCAATCTCCTGTTATACGGGTCTAGATCCAGGGACCCCCAGGCGGAGCTGATAAATGTTCTGGTAGCCCTTGGTCCTCCAGTCTAGCATTCCGTTTTTTTCCGGTTGCTCTTCTTCCTCGAGTATTTGCTCGAATTTCACAGGAAAGGTCCCTGGTGGTCTTCTTGACACCGACCTGGCTTCACAGGTTTTGGTATGCAGATCAGGCAGAGAGGACATCTCTACCACCTTAGCCTTCCGTTACGGAAGGAACTTCTGATTGGGGGGCCCTTCCTTCATCCAAATCTAGTTTCTTTGAAGCTGATTGCTTGGAGATTGAACGTTTGTTCTATAGAGTCTATGATTCAGGCTAGTAAATCTGTAACTAGAAGCCTTTACCATAAGATTTGCCGGAAATATCCTTTCTGGTGTGAATCCAAGGGCTACTCGTGGAG
This sequence comes from Bombina bombina, assembly GCF_027579735.1. Lineage (NCBI taxonomy): Eukaryota > Metazoa > Chordata > Amphibia > Anura > Bombinatoridae > Bombina > Bombina bombina. Next base: position 632,000,756 of record NC_069501.1, read on the forward strand.
TAGAGTTAGGATTCATAGGATTTTCTTTTCTCCAAAAAGGTTGGGAGAAAGTTTTTTCGACGAGTTCCATCACGGGTCAAATATATTTTTTTTTAAAATAAAATAGATCAGTGTGTGAGCTTTTTTTATTTAATCAAAGTGTAGCGTTTCACAAGGTCTGGTAAAATGCAGCATATTTGTATTCAGAATGCAGTCCAACCACAGAGGGGATTTGATTTGAAGTTTCATGTTCCTTTAACTGTGTTCTGCTGTACATATTTGGAAATAAAAAGCGAAATACATACAATATTGTGACCATTCATTTACGTCAAGGAAGCTTATAGGATGGCACCACTTACTGGTATTTTTTGGACAAATCACTTGGGAAAAATTGGCAACTTTTCCACTGCTATTCTAGGAACTCCAACCTCTACTACTTTTGCTTCAACGGACAAATGTGCAGTTTAAATAAATCTTAAATTTCTCATAAAATGTTTGCTTAGTAGAAATGTGTAATGCACATTCACTATTGATAATTGCTCTCCAGGTTTGTGGGGAGCTTAATTTGCCAAAGGGAGAGTAAACACCTTGAGATTTTTTTTTATATACTGTAAAATATTTAGTTGTGTAATGAAACCACTCTGCAATATATCTTGGCCTAAATTAGCTCTGCAAATTGTGCAATGTCTAATTCGCAGAGCTTGATATACTTCCAGCTCACTTTTCAAGGCTATCGCTGCTAAGTATATATCTCTCCTTGGCTTTATCAGATAACAAGTGCCTTGTTGCCTGTGGTCTAAAGCCCATATTGTCTCCTTCAAATAAGGCAAATGGTGGGTGGAGTTTGGCTATTGGTAAATAATTGCAGTAAAAAGGGTGTTTAATTTTAATTAGACTTAGTAAAATAACAGGAATGTCTTGTAAGTACACGGTGTTTGCTGTCCCTCTTAATTATAGTGAAAGCAGACATTGTAAATAATGAGTGTACCTTTTTTTCATGCAAAAGTAAACATGTTTATGGATTGTTGCTTAATGTCCCTTAAAGAGAATTGCTAGATGGCTGTGTGATCTTGTTAGAATAAAAAAACACAAAATGATTTATTTAAGCAATAGTCTATAAAGTTATGTATTATTCTTGTTCTGTAATTTATAAAATATCCTTTAGCCTTAGCATTTCCATCTGAAAATCACATATAGCAAGGCTTCTTAAACTTTTTTCACCTGGGACCCCTTTTTGCATTGGAATTTGTTTGCCACACCCTTTATTTTAATATAGTACAAAACAAACCCCTTGTCAGACAGGTATAGAATTTTTGGCTTTTTATGCATCAATATACCACATAAGTGAAGGGATTATTAGTGAAAATAAGTAAACTTTAGTAGCCGTTGCTAATCACTAACGGTTAGACACTTTGTCTAACTGCTTGTACCTTCCATGTAGGCTTCTTCCTCATGTGTGGTAATGAGCAGAGCCCACTCATTTGAAGATGTACAGAACTAGCTATGTCCTACCTCACATTATTCACTGTATATCAAATCTTGTGGGGACCCCCAAAAAATTTAAGGGATCTGAGGAAAAGTCTATTAGTTTCCAATAAATGACGCAGACTTTAATTATTATAAACTTTGTTTGGTGGCGATGGTTTTTAAACTTGTGTAAGAGAAAGAAAAATATGGGTTTTGCCCTTAAGTTGGCAATAATGTAAAGGTTTTTCCTTTTTTATACAGCTACATATCATAGAAGTTGGGACACCACCTACAGGGAACCAGCCATTTCCAAAGAAAGCAGTTGATGTGTTCTTTCCTCCTGAGGCCCAGAATGACTTTCCTGTTGCAATGCAGGTATGATATACACATTCTATTTAGAACCTGTTCTTAGAATGCTGTGTAAGTGTATTTCAATTTATTCCCCTTTTTTTTGTGTGTATTTGACACCTTCCACTAGGTTTTGTCTCCCTTTTACTATTTCTGTATTGTGTTCTGCTATATTTCAAGAGAAGAGTCTTAATGTTCTGATTGTTTGCGTCATATTAACTTTTCAGATCAGTTCTAAGCATGATGTTGTTTTCCTGATCACAAAATATGGCTACATTCACCTGTATGATTTAGAGACTGGCACTTGTATCTACATGAACAGAATCAGTGGGGAGACCATTTTTGTCACTGCTCCTCATGAAGCCACAGCTGGAATTATTGGAGTTAACCGAAAGGGTCAGGTAAGTGTGTTGCTTCGAGCATATAAGGCTAGTTAATCTGTTTTTTAATTGACTAGCATAATTCCTAGCTATACTCCCCATCCACAGAACTACACAAAGCTGTTTTTGTAGTTCATTTGATTTAATGTTTATGTAGCTTTAGGTTTTATGGCAATGTTGTATAAAATCATTTTGACAACTCTAGGTTGCTAAAAATGTGAGCAAACAATACCAATTCAGGGTTAATTTAAAAGAGTGTGTACAAACAGTCTTGCTTGCCTACCTGGAGCGCAATCAGCGGTCTCTCGCTGTGTCCCTCGGCGTGTAGCACAATAGAGTGGGCGGGATCAACGTCCCAAAAATACAATGCCTGTGCAGCTACAGAACGTGTCTGCAGGGCACGCGAAAGATAAAAACATCAGGGTACAGTACATGTAATGTACCCTGATGTCCATTTTATTTAGAAAAAAGATAATGTTTTACATATCCACTGCTGATTTGCGCTACTTACCTTTGGATTTAATTTAAAAGAGAGGGGCATGGTTTTACCCTTATTTTTTTTATTTCTTTATTTCTAGCTCTAATAGCTTTTTCCTACAGCTAACTTTTAGTAACTGTATCCACAAGTAACACACTGGTTTCGTTTTAATTTCAGGTTCTTTCTGTATGTGTAGAAGAGGAAAACATAATTCCATACATTACCAATGTTCTACAAAACCCTGACCTTGCTCTTCGTATGGCAGTTCGTAACAATCTTGCGGGAGCTGAGGAACTTTTTGCACGCAAATTTAATACTCTCTTTGCTCAGGGGAACTTCTCAGAAGCAGCAAAAGTGGCTGCAAATGCTCCAAAGGTATGTCATCTTTTCTTCTTTTTATTTTTTTGTTTGTTTTGTAATGTTTAAGAGAGCCATGTAGGAAAATTTTGTTTTGTTTTTTTAAATGTATAATCTGGTAGATCATTGATTTATGGAAGCAAAACAAATCCTTTGTGTAACCCTTGCTAGCTTTGAAATATTTCTAATTAATGCATACTTGTTGATAAATCCATTTTATTCATTTTGTGACATACTATCCAAGCAAAAACAACTTAATTGAAAGTAGTTCAGTGTTGTAACAATACAGAACATATGGCAAAATAAAAATATGTAAAGTTTGCCAAGAATTATTACCAAGAAAAAAGATTGAAAGTCTAAGAAACACAGTGATCTTAGAATGTAATCATTGACTGTAGTCTTGCAACATAAAAGGAAACCTGTTCTGCTCAAGGAGTTTAGATTTTATATTGTTATTAAAGTGAAAGTAAATCCTAGCGTTTTACAAATGCTAGGATTTACTATTGAAACAAATAAAGGGCACTTTAGTTCATTAAGTATAAGATACTTCATGTAGAAAGCTCCTTTATTTGATTCAATCGATCGCCGCTCTTAGCTCCTACAGCAGCCCACGTTTTCACTTCTTAGCCAATAGCCGTGCAGTAAATCCAGCTTGGCGCCCATGGGAGCCGGATTTACCGCACGGCTATTGGCTAAGAGGTGAAAACGTCACCTCTTAGCAAAAACATTTTTTAGCCAATGCGCTGCTGTAGGAGCTAAGAGCGGCTATCGATTGAATCAAATAAAGGAGCTTTCTACATGAAGTGCCCTTTGTTTCAATATATACTTTCACTTTAAGAGTAATGCTTTCAAGATCTATCAAAAAGCATAAACTCCATTAATTTATATCTTTTTCTTTTTAAAGACACGATGAGTCCACGGATTTCATCCTTGTGGGATTACGCCTCCTAGCCAGCAGGAGGAAGCAAAGAGCACCACAGCAGAGCTGTATATATAGCTCCTCCCTTTCCTTCAGTCATTCTCTTTGCCTGTGTTAGTGATAGGAAGAGGTAAAGTGAGGTGTTAGTTTAGATTCTTCAATCAAGAGTTTATTATTTTTAAATGGTACCACTGAGTGCTATTTTATTATAAGGTGTAGCCGTATTCCTTGTCAGCCTCTAGAGTAGAGCTACAGGTGGCTTTAAAGCAATGGGAACTGGTGGGACATAACTCTCAATGCGCCTCCCATACTGAGTGCTGCCCTTCAGATGAAGGTCTTAGCAGATATTAACTAAGGTCCTATATGTGGAACTGCAGGAGGGAGAAGGCCTCTTGAACCTGTGGGAACTGACATGCTGTCGCTCAGCATAGAGACAAGTGCAGTCCTTTATTTTTTCTGCGACATATGTTACCTCAGAAACGACTGTGCACTTATCCATCTGATAGTGGGGAAATGTCTCTTTATAGAACGATTTGCTCAGTCTTACAGGACTTCCCTCATGGCTCAGAACACTCTGCTCTCAGACAGCAGCACATCTTGTTTGCAGACACTGGGACTTAAGAAGTTTGTGTGGGAACAAAAGGACACTTTACACATCAATTGAGATTAGCGGGGAAGTGTTTTGTACCACTATTATGGGTAATAGAGCTACCGGCAATGCGGTAGTATACTTGGCTAAACTTTTTTTGCTCAGTGTTATGCCTCCCGGTGTCAGATCTATAAGATCTTAATGGCGACCGGGAGCTTAAGTTAATGACGCCCACGATGGGCGGAGTTGTCTTCCCGCCTTTTTCGGGTTCTTTCCTTCATATCAGGAGAGTACAGGGGAATGGAGTGCTAGCACGCCCACGAGGGGCGGAGCTCTATTGTGTCTGTGTTAGTTGCACTCTCCCTCCTTTACGAATATCCGGAGGGCAGAGTTATATTCTTGCGATTTGCTCAGTCTTAGACACGCAAGCATCCTAACACACAAGATAACACATAGACGCCTCAATACACTAGCTGAGGTTCAGTATGCGATGAAGGTGTTTGCTTTCTAGTTATGTCAACACATGTGCGCATAATAATTGGTCAGTTTGCATTTTCAGAGTAAAGCACACAAATAAATAATTGTTGCTTTTTAAAATTTAAAGAGACAATTTTTATCATAATTATTTCAACTGTTTTTCTTTTGGTCCATCCTTGGTGTTTTAGGATGTTACAAGCACGCACTAAAGATAATGTTCCTTTAACATTTAAAGAAACAGTAACGTTTTTTTATGTGTTACTTTTTCTTACATATTCTCCTTCTGAAGATTGCTTTATGGCCATGCAGTGCTCTGCGGTTCCTGGCAACTTTCATATGGAATTGTTGCACTTAACATCGTTTATTTCATGAACTTAACAATGTATATTAACAGCAATGGTAACATTCTAATTGGATTGTTTTTTTGCGCAACAGAAATAAGAAGCTTCTTTTAAAAGATTTAAAAGGCACAGTAACGCTTCTTTCTTTTGCAAGATACGATGAGTCCACGGATTTTATCCTTGTGGGATATCGCCTCCTGGTCAGCAGGAGGAGGCAAAGAGCACCACAGCATAGCTGTATATATATATAGCTCCTCCCTTCCCTCCCACTCCAGTCATTCTCTTTGCCTGTGTTAGTGATAGGAAGAGGTAAAGTGATGGGGGCAGACTCTCTCTTCGTCCAGGCCTGGATAAGAGATATTCAGGATCCCTGGACACTGGAAATTATGTCTCAGGGATATCAGTTGGAGTTCAGAAACTCTTCCCCCAGGGGAAGGTTTCTTCTTTCAAGATTATCTGCAAACCAGATAAAACGAGAGGTGTTCTTACGTTGTGTAGGAGACCTTGCTTCCATGGGAGTAATACGTCCCATTCCAGTACAGGAACAGGGTCAGGGATTTTATTCAAATCTTTCTTTCATGTAATTAGCAAGAGTCCATGAGCTAGTGACGTATGGGATATACATTCCTACCAGGAGGGGCAAAGTTTCCCAAACCTCAAAATGCCTATAAATACACCCCTCACCACACCCACAATTCAGTTTTACAAACTTTGCCTCCGATGGAGGTGGTGAAGTAAGTTTGTGCTAGATTCTACGTTGATATGCGCTCCGCAGCAAGTTGGAGCCCGGTTTTCCTCTCAGCGTGCAGTGAATGTCAGAGGGATGTGAGGAGAGTATTGCCTATTTGAATGCAGTGATCTCCTTCTAAGGGGTCTATTTCATAGGTTCTCTGTTATCGGTCGTAGAGATTCATCTCTTACCTCCCTTTTCAGATCGACGATATACTCTTATATATACCATTACCTCTGCTGATTCTCGTTTCAGTACTGGTTTGGCTATCTGCTATATGTAGATGAGTGTCCTGGGGTAAGTAAGTCTTATTTTCTGTGACACTCCAAGCTATGGTTAGGCACTTTGTTTATAAAGTTCTAAATATATGTATTCAAACATTTATTCAACTTTCCTTATTTTCAGACAGTCAGTTTCATATTTGGGATAATGCATTTTGATTTGACCATTTTTTCTTACCTTAAAAAATTTGACTTTTTCCCTGTGGGCTGTTAGGCTCGCGGGGGCTGAAAATGCTTCATTTTATTGCGTCATTCTTGGCGCGGACTTTTTTGGCGCAAAAATTCTATTTCCGTTTCCAGCGTCATACGTGTCGCCGGAAGTTGCGTTATTTTTTGACGTTATTTCGCGCCAAAAATGTCGGCGTTCCGGATGTGGCGTCATTTTTGGCGCCAAAAAGCATTTAGGCGCCAAATAATGTGGGCGTCTTATTTGGCGCGAAAAAATATGGGCGTCGCTTTTGTCTCCACATTATTTAAGTCTCATTTTTTATTGCTTCTGGTTGCTAGAAGCTTGTTCTTTGGCATTTTTTCCCATTCCTGAAACTGTCATTTAAGGAATTTGATCAATTTTGCTTTATATGTTGTTTTTTCTCTTACATATTGCAAGATGTCTCACGTTGCATCTGAGCCAGAAGATACTACAGGAAAATCACTGTCAAGTGCTGAATCTACCAAAGCTAAGTGTATCTGCTGTAAACTTTTGGTAGCTATTTCTCCAGCTGTTGTTTGTATTGATTGTCATGACAAACTTGTTAAAGCAGATAATATTTCCTTTAGTAAAGTACCATTGCCTGTTGCAGTTCCCTCAACATCTAAGGTGCAGAATGTTCCTGATAATATAAGAGATTTTGTTTCTGAATCCATAAAGAAGGCTATGTCTGTTATTTCTCCTTCTAGTAAACGTAAAAAATCTTTTAAAACTTCTCTCCCTACAGATGAATTTTTAAATGAACATCATCATTCTGATTCTGATGACTCCTCTGGTTCAGAGGATTCTGTCTCTGAGGTTGATGCTGATAAATCTTCATATTTATTTAAAATGGAATTTATTCGTTCTTTACTTAAAGAAGTTCTAATTGCTTTAGAAATAGAGGATTCTGGTCCTCTTGATACTAATTCTAAACGTTTAGATAAGGTATTTAAAGCTCCTGTGGTTATTCCAGAAGTTTTTCCTGTTCCTAATGCTATTTCTGCAGTAATTTCCAAAGAATGGGATAAATTGGGTAATTCATTTACTCCTTCTAAACGTTTTAAGCATTTATATCCTGTGCCGTCTGACAGATTAGAATTTTGGGACAAAATCCCTAAAGTTGATGGGGCTATTTCTACCCTTGCTAAACGTACTACTATTCCTACGTCAGATGGTACTTCGTTTAAGGATCCTCTAGATAGGAAAATTGAGTCCTTTCTAAGAAAAGCTTATCTGTGTTCAGGTAATCTTCTTAGACCTGCTATATCTTTGGCTGATGTTGCTGCAGCTTCAACTTTTTGGTTGGAAACTTTAGCGCAACAAGTAACACATCGTGATTCTCATGACATTATTATTCTTCTTCAGCATGCTAATAATTTTATCTGTGATGCCATTTTTGATATTATCAGAGTTGATGTCAGGTTTATGTCTCTAGCTATTTTAGCTAGAAGAGCTTTATGGCTTAAAACTTGGAATGCTGATATGGCTTCTAAATCAACTTTACTTTCTATTTCTTTCCAGGGTAACAAATTATTTGGTTCTCAGTTGGATTCCATCATTTCAACTGTTACTGGTGGGAAAGGAACTTTTTTACCACAGGATAAAAAATCTAAAGGTAAAAGCAGAGCTAATAATCGTTTTCGTTCCTTTCGTTTCAACAAAGAACAAAAGCCTGATCCTTCATCCTCAGGAGCAGTTTCAGTTTGGAAACCATCTCCAGTCTGGAATAAATCCAAGCCAGCTAGAAAGGCAAAGCCTGCTTCTAAGTCCACATGAAGGTGCGGCCCTCATTCCAGCTCAGCTGGTAGGGGGCAGGTTACGTTTTTTCAAGGAAATTTGGATCAATTCTGTTCACAATCTTTGGATTCAGAACATTGTTTCAGAAGGGTACAGAATTGGTTTCAAGATAAGACCTCCTGCAAAGAGATTTTTTCTTTCCCGTGTCCCAGTAAATCCAGTAAAAGCTCAAGCATTTCTGAAATGTGTTTCAGATCTAGAGTTGACTGGAGTAATTATGCCAGTTCCAGTTCAGGAACAGGGGATGGGGTTTTATTCAAATCTCTTCATTGTACCAAAGAAGGAGAATTCCTTCAGACCAGTTCTGGATCTAAAAATATTGAATCGTTATGTAAGGATACCAACGTTCAAAATGGTAACTATAAGGACTATCTTGCCTTTTGTTCTGCAAGGGAATTATATGTCCACAATAGATTTACAGGATGCATATCTGCATATTCCGATTCATCCAGATCATTTTCAGTTCCTGAGATTCTCTTTTCTGGACAAGCATTACCAGTTTGTGGCTCTGCCGTTTGGCCTAGCTACAGCTCCTAGAATTTTTACAAAGGTTCTCGGTGCCCTTCTGTCTGTAATCAGAGAACAGGGTATTGTGGTATTTCCTTATTTGGACGATATCTTGGTACTTGCTCAGTCTTTACATTTAGCAGAATCTCATACGAATCGACTTGTGTTGTTTCTTCAAGATCATGGTTGGAGGATCAATTTACCAAAAAGTTCTTTGATTCCTCAGACAAGGGTAACCTTTCTGGGTTTCCAGATGGATTCAGTGTCCATGACTCTGTCTTTAACAGACAAGAGACGTCTAAAATTGATTGCAGCTTGTCGAAACCTTCAGTCACAATCATTCCCTTCGGTAGCCTTATGCATGGAAATTCTAGGTCTTATGACTGCTGCATCGGACGCGATCCCCTTTGCTCGTTTTCACATGCGACCTCTTCAGCTCTGTATGCTGAAGCAATGGTGCAAGGATTACACGAAGATATCTCAAACAATATCTTTAAAACCGATTGTTCGGCACTCTCTAACATGGTGGACAGATCACCATCGTTTAATTCAGGGGGCTTCTTTTGTGCTTCCGACCTGGACTGTAATTTCAACAGATGCAAGTCTCACGGGTTGGGGAGCTGTGTGGGGATCTCTGACGACACAGGGAGTTTGGGAATCTCAGGAGGTGAGATTACCTATCAATATCTTGGAACTCCGTGCAATTTTCAGAGCTCTTCAGTTTTGGCCTCTTCTGAAGAGAGAATCGTTCATTTGTTTTCAGACAGACAATGTCACAACTGTGGCATACATCAATCATCAAGGAGGGACTCACAGTCCTCTGGCTATGAAAGAAGTATCTCGAATTTTGGTTTGGGCGGAATCCAGCTCCTGTCTAATCTCTGCGGTTCATATCCCAGGTGTAGACAATTGGGAAGCGGATTATCTAAGTCGCCAAACGTTGCATCCGGGCGAATGGTCTCTTCACCCAGAGGTATTTCTTCAGATTGTTCAAATGTGGGAACTTCCAGAAATAGATCTGATGGCGTCCCATCTAAACAAGAAACTTCCCAGGTATCTGTCCAGATCCCGGGATCCTCAGGCGGAGGCAGTGGATGCATTATCACTTCCTTGGAAGTATCATCCTGCCTATATCTTTCCGCCTCTAGTTCTTCTTCCAAGAGTGATCTCCAAGATTCTGAAGGAATGCTCGTTTGTTCTGCTGGTAGCTCCAGCATGGCCTCACAGGTTTTGGTATGCGGATCTTGTCCGGATGGCCTCTTGCCAACCGTGGACTCTTCCGTTAAGACCAGACCTTCTGTCACAAGGTCCTTTTTTCCATCAGGATCTGAAATCCTTAAATTTAAAGGTATGGAGATTGAACGCTTGATTCTTGGTCAAAGAGGTTTCTCTGACTCCGTGATTAATACTATGTTACAGGCTCGTAAATCTGTATCTCGAGATATATATTATAGAGTCTGGAAGACTTATATTTCTTGGTGTCTTTCTCATCATTTTTCTTGGCATTCTTTTAGAATACCGAGAATTTTACAGTTTCTTCAGGATGGTTTAGATAAGGGTTTGTCCGCAAGTTCTTTGAAAGGACAAATCTCTGCTCTTTCTGTTCTTTTTCACAGAAAGATTGCTATTCTTCCTGATATTCATTGTTTTGTACAAGCTTTGGTTCGTATAAAACCTGTCATTAAGTCAATTTCTCCTCCTTGGAGTTTGAATTTGGTTCTGGGAGCTCTTCAAGCTCCTCCGTTTGAACCTATGCATTCATTGGACATTAAATTACTTTCTTGGAAAGTTTTGTTCCTTTTGGCCATCTCTTCTGCCAGAAGAGTTTCTGAATTATCTGCTCTTTCTTGTGAGTCTCCTTTTCTGATTTTTCATCAGGATAAGGCGGTGTTGCGAACTTCTTTTGAATTTTTACCTAAAGTTGTGAATTCCAACAACATTAGTAGAGAAATTGTGGTTCCTTCATTATGTCCTAATCCTAAGAATTCTAAGGAGAAATCGTTGCATTCTTTGGATGTTGTTAGAGCTTTGAAATATTATGTTGAAGCTACGAAATCTTTCCGTAAGACTTCTAGTCTATTTGTTATCTTTTCCGGTTCTAGAAAAGGCCAGAAAGCTTCTGCCATTTCTTTGGCATCTTGGTTGAAATCTTTAATTCATCTTGCCTATGTTGAGTCGGGTAAAATTCCGCCTCAGAGAATTACAGCTCATTCTACTAGGTCAGTATCTACTTCCTGGGCGTTTAGGAATGAAGCTTCGGTTGACCAGATCTGCAAAGCAGCAACTTGGTCCTCTTTGCATACTTTTACTAAATTCTACCATTTTGATGTATTTTCTTCTTCTGAAGCAGTTTTTGGTAGAAAAGTACTTCAGGCAGCGGTTTCAGTTTGAATCTTCTGCTTATGTTTTTCGTTAAACTTTATTTTGGGTGTGGATTATTTTCAGCAGGAATTGGCTGTCTTTATTTTATCCCTCCCTCTCTAGTGACTCTTGTGTGGAAAGATCCACATCTTGGGTAGTCATTATCCCATACGTCACTAGCTCATGGACTCTTGCTAATTACATGAAAGAAAACATAATTTATGTAAGAACTTACCTGATAAATTCATTTCTTTCATATTAGCAAGAGTCCATGAGGCCCGCCCTTTTTTTGTGGTGGTTATGATTTTGTATAAAGCACAATTATTCCAATTCCTTATTTTATATGCTTTCGCACTTTCTTATCACCCCACTTCTTGGCTATTCGTTAAACTGAATTGTGGGTGTGGTGAGGGGTGTATTTATAGGCATTTTGAGGTTTGGGAAACTTTGCCCCTCCTGGTAGGAATGTATATCCCATACGTCACTAGCTCATGGACTCTTGCTAATATGAAAGAAATGAATTTATCAGGTAAGTTCTTACATAAATTATGTTTTTTGTAGTTCCCAAAAAAGAGGGAAAGTTCCGACCTATTCTAGACCTCAAAAGTCTAAACAAGTTCCTCAGAGTTCCATCCTGCAAGATGTAAACTATCCGTACCATTCTTCCATTGATCCAGGAGGGTCAATTTATGACTACCGTGGATCTAAAGGATGCATATCTACATTTTTCTATCCACAAAGATCATTACAAGTTCCTCAGTTTTGCCTTTCTGGACAAACATTTTCAGTTTGTGGCTCTTCCTTTCGGTCTGGCCACGGCGCCCAGAATCTTCACAAAGGTTCTGGGGTCTTTGCTGGCGGTTCTCAGGCCGCGGGGCATTGCAGTGTCGCCTTATCTGGACGATATTCTGATCCAGGCGTCATCTTATCAGCTAACGAAGTCTCATACCGACATTGTTCTGTCCTTTCTAAGGACTCACGGGTGGAAGGTGAATCTAGAAAAGAGTTCACTAGTTCCACAGACAAGGGTTCCTTTCTTGGGAACTCTAATCGACTCTCTATCCATGAAGATCTTTTTGACGGAAGTCATAAAGTTAAAGATTCTGAATACATGCAGAACCCTTCAGTCCAATCCTCGGCCGTCAGTGGCTCAGTGCATGGAGGCAATTGGATTGATGGTAGCAGCAATGGACATCATTCAGTTTGCTTGTTTTTATCTCAGACCTCTGCAACTGAGCATGCTCAGGCAGTGGAATGGAGATTATACAAATTTGTCTCCTCAAATAGATCTAGATCAAGAGACAAGGGACTCTTCTATGGTGGTTGTCGATGGATCATCTGTCCCAGGGGACATGCTTCCGCAGACCCTCGTGGGTGATAGTGACAACGGACGCCAGCCTGATGGGGTGGGGAGCAGTGTGGAACTCCCTGAGGGCTCAGGGTGTGTGGACTCGATCGGAGTCTCTACTTCCCATCAATATCCCAGAGTTGAGAGCAATTTTCAATGCGCTTCAGGCTTGGCCTCAGTTGGCCTCGGCCAAATTCATCAGATTCCAGTCAGACAACATTACGACTGTAGCTTACATCAATCATCAGGGAGGAACAAGGAGTTACTTAGCGATGTCAGAAGTAGCCAGGATAATTCAGTGGGCGGAAGCTCACTCTTGTTATCTGTCAGCAATCCACATCCCAGGTGTGGAAAACTGGGAGGCGGATTTTCTGAGCAGACAGACTTTTCATCCGAGGGAATGGGAACTCCATCCGGAGGTATTTGCCAACCTGATTCTCAGATGGGGCAGGCCGGAGTTGGATCTTATGGCATCTCGTCAGAATGCCAAGCTTCCGAGATACGGGTCCAGGTCCAGGGATCCCCAGGCCGAGCTGATAGATGCCATGGCAGTGCCTTGGTCGTTCAACCTAGCTTATTTGTTCCCTCCATTTGCTCTCCTTCCCCGGGTGATTGCTCGAGTCAAACAGGAGAGGGCTCCGGTTATCCTCATCGCTCCTGGGTGGCCTCGCAGAACTTGGTATGCCGATCTGATGGAAATGTCATCTCAGCCACCATGGAAGCTTCTTTTGAGGAAAGACCTTCTCATTCAGGGACCCTTCCATCATCCGAATCTAATTTCTCTGCAGCTATATGCTTGGAGATTGAACACTTGATTTTATCTAAGCCAGGGTTCTCTGATTCGGTCATTTGTACCTTGATTCAGGGACGTAAGCCTGTTACTAGAAAGATTTACCATAAGATATGGCGTAAATATCTTTATTGGTGCAAATCCAAGGGCTACTCGTGGAGTAGGGTTAGGATTCCCAGGATTTGATCTTTTCTCCAAGAAGGATTGGAGAAAGGGTTGTCAGCCAGTTCCTTAAAGGGACAGATTTCTGCTTTGTCTATTTTGCTACACAAACGTCTGGCAGATGTTCAATCTTTTTTTCAGGCTCTGACTAGAATCAGGCCTGTGTTTAGACCAATTGCTCCTCCTTGGAGTTTGAATTTAGTTCTTAATGTTCTTCAAGGGGTTCCGTTTGAACCTATGCATTCCATAGATATTAAGTTGTTATCTTGGAAAGTTTTATTTTTGGTTGCTATTTCTTCTGCTCTCAGAATTTCTGAGCTTTCAGCATTACAATGTGATTCTCCTTATCTTATTTTCCATTCTGATAAGGTGGTGTTACGTACCAAACCTGGTTTCCTTCCTAAGGTTGTTTCTAATAAGAATATTAATCAGGAAATTGTTGTTCCTTCCTTGTGTCCTAATCCTCCTAAGAAGGAGCGGCTGTTACATAATTTGGACGTGGTCCGTGCTTTAAAGATCTATTTACAGGCCACTAAGGATTTTCGTCAATCTTCTTCCCTGTTTATTGTGTTTTCTGGGAAGCGTAGGGGTCAGAAAGCTATGGCTCCCTCTTTCATTTTGGCTGAAGAGTATCATTCGGTTTGCATATGAGGCTGCTTGACAGCAGCCTCCTGCACAAATTACGGCTCATTCCACTAGAGCTGTGGCTTCCTCATGGGCATTCAAAAATGATGCTTCTGTTGAACAGATTTGCAAAGCTGCATCTTGGTCTTCTCTTCACACGTTTTCAAAATTTTACAAATTTGATACCTTTGCCTCAGCTGAGGCTGTTTTTGGGAGAAAGGTTCTTCAAGCAGTAGTGCCTTCTGTTTAGGTTTCCTGTCACTCCCTTTTCATCCGTGTACTATAGCTTTGGTATTGTATCCCACAAGTAAGGATGAAATCCGTGGACTCGTCATTTCGTAAAAGAAATTAATTTATCAGGTAAGCATAAATTTACATATTTTTATTTTTTAAGAGAACTATAGTCTATATGAATTTGATATTACTAAAACGTTTGTCTGTTTCAGGGAATCCTTCGAACGCCAGACACTATACGCCGTTTTCAAAGTGTTCCTGCCCAAACAGGTCAGACCTCTCCTCTACTGCAATATTTTGGAATTCTCTTGGACCAGGGCCAGCTGAATAAATACGAGTCTTTAGAATTGTGTAGACCAGTACTTCAGCAGGGTCGTAAACAGCTTTTGGAAAAGTGGCTGAAAGAAGACAAGGTAATGTAAAAGGATACGTTCTATTTTATGCTTGTTTTGATACTAATTTTCTTTCTCTATTTCATAATATTAAAACCTTGTTTTTTTCCTGTTTTTTTTTTCATTTTAAACTTTTATTGAATGTAAATAATATTTTAGAGTTCTGCTGGTTTAGTATAGACTTATTGTAATATTTTAATATTTTTAGCTTGAATGCTCAGAAGAACTAGGAGATCTGGTGAAGTCTGTAGACCCTACTTTGGCCCTTAGTGTTTACCTTCGAGCCAATGTTCCAAACAAAGTGATTCAATGCTTTGCAGAAACCGGACAAGTTCAGAAGATTGTACTTTATGCTAAAAAGGTAGGTTCTTGTACAGTTTATAGTTGTAAAGTTCAAAAATATATACTAGGATCTGTCTGCACACCACCTTAAAATTTTAAATGTGACATTAGAAAATTTAATTTTAATTTTTTCTTTTTGGTTTTTCAAAGAAAGCTTACTACAGGAAATGCCCTGTAATGGGGTTGGGGAGTTAGATGAGTTTTTTAACAGGATTCAAATGTTCATCAATATTAAATGTGTATTTTTTTTTTATTTTTTTTTTACCTCAGGTTGGTTATACACCTGATTGGATTTTCCTGCTTAGAAACGTCATGAGAATCAACCCAGACCAAGGCCAGCAATTTGCCCAGATGTTGGTTCAGGATGATGAGCCTCTCGCTGATATCACCCAGGTAAATCTGAGGTGGCGTAAGCCTGTAATACAATGTTTCCAATTCTTCTTATAATAGTTTCTGTGAATTTTATAGTTTGGGCGAGGGGGGGTTGCATTGAAATGCATTGGTTTGCTCTATCTACCACCAAGTTTAATTCATTACCTCTCAGTAAGTATTGTGTGTGTCTGACCCACTGCCTGTGAGTCACACTCTCACTTTTACTTTGTGTCCCTCAATCACTGTCCCACTTTCCTAGCTTTTTAGTGAAAAGAACCCTAAACTGATTTGTGCTAATGGGTTATTCACAGCTATACTGTCATATTTATGGGAAATAATTTTAGTTTATACTTGTATCAGTATACTTTACTGAAGTCATATACTTTCACATGTATTCAAACTGTCCTTTTTTTTGTTTTTTTTCTCAAAATTTAGATTGTGGATGTATTTATGGAATATAACCTTATTCAACAATGCACTGCTTTCTTACTGGATGCTCTGAAAAACAACCGTCCAACTGAGGGTCCTTTACAGACCCGTTTGCTAGAGATGAATCTTATGCATGCTCCTCAGGTATGCAGAACAATCATGTGTCTAAACATAATTTATATTTTTTTTGTTAATCTATGTTTATTTGATTTGTATTTTTTTAATTTTTAGGTAGCAGATGCGATTTTGGGCAACCAGATGTTTACTCACTATGACCGAGCTCACATTGCTCAGCTTTGTGAAAAAGCAGGTCTCCTTCAGAGAGCCCTAGAACACTTCACTGATCTTTATGATATCAAACGAGCTGTTGTCCACACTCATCTTCTCAACCCAGAGGTAAGAGCCAACTGGATATTTTTTCCCCCATTTTTTTGAATAAGTATAAGTAATTTACAATCTAATGCACTATCTCTTTATTCTTATTTCAGTGGTTAGTAAATTATTTTGGTTCCCTATCTGTTGAAGACTCTCTTGAGTGCCTCCGTGCTATGCTTTCTGCAAACATCCGACAGAACCTCCAGATATGTGTCCAGGTAGCTTCTAAATATCATGAGCAACTGTCCACTCAGTCTCTTATTGAACTTTTCGAATCTTTCAAGAGTTTTGAAGGTAAGATATATTGAGCAAGTCCAAAGATGTTTTCATGTCTCAAGATTTGTTTGAATTGTGTATTGTTTCTCTCACATAAATGATTTCTGTATGCCAAAAAGACATTTTTTCTTTCCTAAGATATGGAGAGTCCACAACGTCATCAATTAACAGTGGGAATATCACTCCTGGCCAGCAAGAGGTGGCAAAGAGCACAACAGCAAAGCTTTTAAGTGTCACTCCCCTATCCATAATGCCCAGTCATTCTCTTTGCCTTTGTCAGAGGAGGAGGTGAAGTTTTGGTGTCTGTAGAAAATTGGATTTCTTTCGCTTCAAGCAAGGTTTTTGTGTCTAGCATGTAGTCCACGTCAATCTTTGCAGTAGAGTAGTGGTGGCTTTAAAGCACTTAGGAAAAGGCCCACCTCACAAGTTCCTAACATATTGCTGCCCTAGTATAGAAAGCCAGAGTAGGTTTACTCTGTTCTTTCTTTTTTCTACAGGTCTCTGTAAGGAGTATGTGTCCTTTAACGCCTTGTGAGCTGTCTCCCTGCCGGACGGCTAGATTGCAGGTAAGTGCATATTGTCTTCTAGGTACTGGAGGCTTGCACTTCACAAATATATGACTGCAATAATTTTTTGGGACACATTATCCTTTAGTAAGGAATTAAGGTTGGCAGGATGCAGGCACTGACGTGACAGAGACTGAGAGGTTAATTTGTTTCACTGAGTGGGAGTATTAACCTATTTTTATTCGTCTGTGGCTAGTTTTATGATTACCAGGGAAGTCTGTGTTAAAATGATGGTACATTTTAGTTTTCCTGTTTGGCACTCAGTTTGAGAAAAATTTGTGTTTAAACATTATTTTTTAGAACTAGATTGTAACGCTTCTGTTATACACTAAGGCAGAGCTTTCCAAACTTTTCATCTTGGTGACACACTTTTTAGACCTACATCATTTTGTGACACAGTAAATCGGTTGTACTAGCAAAAAGGAGGTTAAACTTACTTGTTTTAAGAGATACGGACACATACATAAATTATATAATAATGAAATTTACAAGTAACAGTATGTATGTGAAATAATTAAAAAAAAGATTTTAATAACTACACCAAAAGCTACTTACTATTTTAATGGGATGTATGAGGTTGATGGGATGTATGAGGTTGATGGGATGAACACAATTTCTGAATATTTGGTGGAATATTAGATAAAGACGCATTTCATCATCAAGCATTTTTAAGCTTCCACTTCCTATCTATATATCAAGAGCAGCAATGCACTACTGGGAGCTAGCTGCAAAAAAAAATCCCACTGACTTCAGCTCAGTGTTTAAGCTGCCGCCCTCAGAGCTCGGTGAGTCCGATTGACTACTGCCCATGCTGCAAACACATTGCTGTCCCACTCACTGACTACACATGCAGTCACGAGCCAATTAAGGAGACTACACGTGCAGTCAGGAGCCAATGTGCCGCCAAAGGGAATAGTTTCAGTTCCCAGTGAGCTGCGCAAATAGGTTAAGATGATCTGTGACCCCCTAGGTATCAATAACGTGTCAACCATGTGATATGCGTAGCAGGCAGGCGGAAAGTCAGAAACCACCCCCCCCAAAAAAAATTTAAAAATTTGTGCTGAAGCAGGGACACACCTACACACTGCTGCCGACACACTAGTGTGTCCCGACACACAGTTTGGAAAGCACTGCACTAAGGGGATAAGCATTGGGCTGGGCTTCTGGTTACGACATTGCTGCAGCTGTATTGGGAATGTGCGCAGTTCCCTTCAGCTGGTCACGTGGTCCGCCTGTGCTTCCGCTCTAGACTTATGAGCAGAGCAGCAGTTCGTGTAGGAGCCGATTTGAGTCTTTGCAAGCTAATTGCTGTACCCGTTTAGCATTTTCTCCCATAAGGTCAGGTAGGAGCACCTCAGTTAATCTGATGTGTAGAGGTGGCCCTTTAACGGGAGGTTTATTATAAAGACCTGTAGTTTCTTTTTTTGAGTGCAAATTATTAGTCTGTGAAATTTGCATTTAAAAGAAAAAATTGTCTTAAAGTGACAATTTTTATTTTGGTTTTATTCAAACTGTTTTTGGGGCCATGGCTGTCATGGAGCAGGAGTCTGCTCTTATGAAGTTGTGCTTATTGTTTTTAGAGGCCCAAATTGTTAACGCTATGCAATTTTTTGTTCCTCATGTGTAGAGAGGACATTGAAATGTAAAGAAAAAATATTTTTTGTTGAGCCTAATGTCTCTCAGGATGATGCTGTTTAGGCTATGCCACAGCTTTCTCCTTTAATGTCCCAAGTCTCAATGGCGTCACATGCAGTGCCCTGTGATTCCTTTCAGCCTCCTGGAGGCATATATTTGCCTGCAGAAATTGCTGCACAGGTATCTTCTGCAATATCTGCGTCATTATTTGCTTTTTCCATGCTAAAGGGAAAACACAAAAAGGAAAATTAGAGATTCAGATAGTAAGGTTTCTGTTCCAACCTCTGCTACTCAGATTGCCCTCCCTCATAAGTCTGAGGAGGAGGATACGTTGGTAGCCTCTGAGGGTGACATCTCAGATTCGGACAGTATAATTCCTTAATCTGATGCTGAAGTAGTAACCTTCAGATTTAAGCTTGAACACCTTTTTGTATACTTTTAAAGGAGATTTTGGGTACTTTGGATGACTTCGATACTCCTATCGTTGTCAACACTAAGAAATCTAATATGCTTAATAAATACTATGATGTTCCTTCCTCTGTGGAAGTGTTTCCTGTTCTAGACCATGCAACGGAGATTATCCCACAGGAATGGGAGAAGCCAGGGATACTTTTTTCCCCGTCCCCTGTCTTTAAAAATGTTTCCTGTAGCTGACTCCATTAAAGATTCTTGATGCACAGTGCCTAAAGTAGAAGGGGCCATTTCTACTCTGGCTAAGAGAACTACTATTCCTATAGAGGATAGCTGCTGTTTTAAGGATCCAATGGACAAAAAGCTGGAGGCTTATTTTAAGATGTATGTTCATTAAGGTCTTCAATGGCAACCTGCAGTTTGTATTGCCACTGTGTCAAGTGCAGCATCTTATTGGTACGACGCCTTGTCTGATTCACTTCAGGTAGAGACTCCTTTGGAGGAGATCCAAGACGGGATTAAGGCTCTCAAGCTAGCCAATTCCTTTATTTCTGATGCTACCATGCAAGTTATTAAACTGGTCAGCCAAGATATCTGGCTTTGCTGTGCTAGCCCGCAGGGTGTTGTGGCTAAAATCTTGGTCAGCTGATGTTTCATCCAAGCTTCTGGTGCTTCCTTACAAGGGTTTGGACCTGGTCTGGCAGAAATTATTTCTGATATTACTGGTGGAAAAGAGTAATTTTCGTTCCTTTCGTAACTTCATAGGAAAGTCTTCCTCTTCAAAACAGGAACAGTCCAAGTCTTCTTGGGAAGCAATCAAAGAAACCCGCAGCTGAGTCTAAATCAGCATGAAGGGTTTGCCCCCGATCTTTGGCATCGGATCAAGTGGGAGGCAGACTTTTTCTGTTTAATCAAGCATGGATATGAGATGTCCAGATCCCTGGGCTGTGGACATAGTATCTCAGGGTTACAA
Organism: Bombina bombina; assembly: GCF_027579735.1. Taxonomy (NCBI): domain Eukaryota; kingdom Metazoa; phylum Chordata; class Amphibia; order Anura; family Bombinatoridae; genus Bombina; species Bombina bombina. Next base: position 632,020,886 of record NC_069501.1, read on the forward strand.
AATAGAATTCAAAACTTTTCCTCTCAGGGGCAGGTTCCACCTCTCAAGATTATCTGCAGACCAGATAAAGAGAGGCATTCTTGAATTGTGTTCGGGACCTTTCATCCCTGGTCCAAGAGGCTCAGTTCATGACGACCATAGACCTGAAGGATGCGTATCTTCATGTTCCCATCCACAGGGATCATCACAAGTTTCTGATATTCGCCTTTCTAGAAAAACACTTTTCAGTTTGTGGCCCATCCGTTTTGGCCTTGCCACAGCTCCCAGAGTTTTCTCAAAGGTTCATTCCTCCATCCAAATCTTGTTTCTCTTAAACTGACTGCTTGAAGATTGAACGCTTAGTTCGATCTTAAGCATGGTTTTTCTAAGTCGGTCATTGAGACCATGATTCAGGCTTGCAAGCCTGTTACTAGAAAGATTTATCATAAGGTATGGAGTAAATATCTTTATTGGTGTGAATCCAAAGGCTACTCTTGGAGTAGGGTCAGGATTCCTAGGAATTTGTCTTTTCTCCAGGAAGGTCTGGAGAAGTGATTGTCAGTTCTCTGAATGGTCAGATTTCAGAATTATCTATTTTGTTACACAAGCATCTGGCAGATGTGCCAGATGTTCAATCTTTTTGTCAGGCCCTGGTCAGAATCAGGCCTGTGTTTGTCTGTTGCTCCTCCTTGAAGCCTTAACCTTGTTCTCAAGATTTTGCAGCGGGCTCCGTTTGAGCAATTGCATTCCATAGATATTAAGTTGTTATCTTGGAAGGTTTTGTTTCCTATTGCTATTTCTTCTGCTCGGAGAGTCTCGGAACTCTCTGCTTTGCAGTGTGATTCACCTTACCTTATTTTTCATGCTGATAAGGCGGTTCTTTGTACTAAGTTGTTCTTCCTTCTATATGTCCTAATCCTCCTCATAAGGAACGTTTGTTGCACAACTTGGATGTTGTGCGTGCTCTGAAATTCTACCAGCAGGCGACTAAGAATTTTCGCCAGTCCTGTTTGTTTCTCTGGAAAGTGTAAAGGTCAGAAAGCTACTGCTACTTCCCTCTGGTTGAGAAGTATTAATTGTTTTGCTTATAAGACTGCTGGTCAACAGCCTCCTGAGAGAATTGCGGCTCATTCCACGAGGGCTGTCTCCTCTTCTTGGCTTTCAAAAATGAAGCTTCTGTGGAACAGACTTGCAAGGCTGCAACTTGGTCCTCTCTGCCTACTTTTTCTAAATTTTACAAATGTGATACTTTTGCCTCTAGCTTGGGTATTGGTTCCCACTAGTAATTGATGACGTTGTGTACTTTCCATATCTTAGGAAAGAAAACAAAACTTATGCTTAGAATAGAAATAAAACTGTACTGCTCACTTTACTTAATAGCATAAATCATATAGTGCAACCTAGAAAGGGGAATTCTATAAATGTATGTAAAAAGAGAGAGGACTACACAAATCAGTGCGGTCCAAAAGTCTAGGAAAAACAGCTCCTATAAGACTATATAGTTATATATAAGAAGGGGACACCGTGCGCAATCTGTGCAAAAAATCATCAAATACATTTATTAATGAAAACATATATACATAAAAACACATATAAGTCGGGGATCCCCATGAATAATAATATGCAGAGATATGGCCAAGGAGATAATTCAAGTGATGCACCACTAAAAATAAGTATAACTGTCCCAAAGGATTGCTTGGAAAGGGTATGCAAAGCAAGAGAGCATAGATGCATGAATGTTGGTAAGGCTCAGCAAAGCAGTCAAATCCTATAAAATATTCCAATTAATGCTGTAAAGTGTGTTGCTAAAACAAGGAATGGTCAGCTTAAGGCGAAACAGATCCACAAGCAGATGTTAAATCTTCAGACACTTGACATATCCATGCATAATCACAGTTGCTAGTCCTTTGTATGTGGCACAGGTAAATTAACTTCATTCATGACAAGAGCATGCCAAAAACATAGGGTGCTGCACTTTCAGATAGTAAAGACACGCCTCCAGTGTGTACTCCTAGAAACGGTCAGTTGAATACTTTGCATGAATACGTTCTTCGCTTTCCCCTTGGAGATCTCAATTATCTGCGAGAAAACACTTACTTTTGAATTTACACAAAATTTACTTTGAATAATTTTTTGTTTCAATATTTGTAAATATTATTTCACTATGTTGTTATTATCTTGTTGGTTGTTTGTTATGTTTTGATATTCTATCCATTTTAATGTCCGGTTAAATATGGTTGCAAGCGCCTAGTCCTGTAACAGTCATCTAAGAGTTAAAAGGCTCAATAATATTACTGCATGAACTTTTGCATAGATGCGATAACATAAGGGCTCTTTAAGAATTTTTGCACTGTGCTGAGAACCATGAGATACCTACACCCTATAAAAAGCTACCATGCCGGAGTGACGTCATTACCCGAAAGAAGCTCTGAGCGACCACAAGAACGGAGTGAAATGCGCGTAGGGACGCATGGTTTGTCGCTACCCTTGTTCGTCTGGGAGATCCCCTCCCTACCCTGATTCCCGTATGTACTGTAGAAATGCAAAAAGAAAAAGAGCGCAACCCACTCTAAGAGTAGTACAGTTTTAATTAAAATACAAATACAAAACGTTGCTGTGAATGCACGTACAGGATAAAAATAGTAAAAAGGCACTATCACCACTCCACAGTCTGTTTCACCGGCGTCTGTGTCTCAGATGATATCTACAGAAATGATGATATTGGTCTTCAGATATCCAAATCACCAAAAAGTCTTTATTTCATGTTGTGACATTTCGGGACCAAACACAGTCCCTTCCTCTGACCTTTCTCGGTCAGAAATTGCACGCTCTTGCAATTTCTTGACCGATGATTGAATTCTGATTTGCTGATCAATAGAAGAAGAAGGCAGCTACGTAACGGTGGGGGGGAGTTTGCCTGCCATATTTACCCGGTATTAGAGAAGTTAGCGACTCTGATTAGTACAGAAGCAAGGCGGCAAGGCAGAAGGGGTATAGTGCAGGCGGATCGTCGGGTTTTAATTTTCAATATGAAATAATGTTCACGGAAGTGTTGACTGTCCCTTTAATATCAGGAATTACCATGAAGGTATTTTTTTTTTTTTATGATGGATGTAATAGTCCTTTCTTGTGGTTCTAGAAAGGGTCAAATAGCTTTATAAGTCTTGTTGGCCAGTTGAATTTGTTCAGGCAGAAATCTCACCTTATGAGTTAGTCTTTTTCTTCTAGACTTGCAGCTTTATTACAGGCCAGGCACAAGGGATATGAAACCCAATTTTTTTATTTCATGATTTAGATATAGTCTCGATGATCTTATCCTTTCTTGAGCACCACTAGTCAGACCTTTTAGTCAGTTTGATTAAAATGTATGTATGCTTAGATAAGTATTTCATCAAGAGAGGCTCCCAAAGAAATAATTATGCCAGTTTTCCAAAAAGGACCTTATTATTTATTTATTTTATTTCAAGGTCTTTTCTATTTCCTTGGGTCAATTGTAAACTTCAGCCAGGATCCAGATGTACACTTCAAATACATCCAGGCTGCCTGCAAAACAGGACAGATAAAGGAAGTGGAAAGAATCTGCAGAGAAAGTAATTGCTATGATCCAGAGAGAGTGAAAAACTTCCTGAAGGTAATTATTATCAATAACTTTGTCCTAACATATTATGGATTAATGAATAATATATATATATATATATACAATTTTTTATTGAGCTCAATTTGTTTATATATATATATATATATATATATATATATATATATATATATATATATATATATATATATATATATATATATATTAATAAAGTGCCAATACTTTGAGTGCAGCCTTGTCCTCCTTTAGCAGGTAAACTTATTTTGGTTTCTGCTCTTTTTATTATACTTTCTGGTCTCAATTTATATTAAATTACTATTAGATATTTTAAGTATCACATATTTTAAATTGGCTTTGACCTTTCTATGCCCCCTGCTTTTAATTTGAGCTCTTTGTTAGAAACTCATCAAATAGAGAATTTTATTTTTAATAATTTTCAATTTAACGTATTTGTAAAATATGAATTATTGTAGTAAGTCATTGAGTATATGCTTGCTTTATTTTTATTTTTTAACTAATATATTGTAGCACTGAAGGTGGGGACCAGGGATCTGAGCATTTTCTCAGTATCTGTTTGAGCTGTCTCCCCCCCCCCCCCCCCCCCCCCCCCCCCATGGTCATTAACTGGAAAGCAAGAAAGTGAATACTAAATTTAGAAAGTTAGAATACTAAATTTATTCTTGGGATAGATAAGTGGAAAATAATTTTTCATTTTACATACATTGAATAGCATAATTGTACCTTCCCAACTATCTAAGACTTTTCTTTTTTGTAAAATTTTGCAGACCAATAGAAACAAAAAATGAGTAGGTGCACTTTATTATATTTCTAAAACGCTTACCTATAACACTATTAGCTGTCTTTTTGCATCCTTTAAGCTAGATTGCTGCTTTGAATATAGTATTTTTCCAGAAAACGTGAACTTGCTGAAGCCCTTATTGTCTTCTAGTAGTTTAAAATATCCATATTAGTAAGGTATATTACTGATTTCCTGATGGAAGTTATTGTTTTTTGTGCTTTTCCTTATCTGTGGGATGAGCAGGACATGTACAAGGTAAATTTTGTGCAGGTTTACCTCGCCTTTTCCCCTGTATATATATTTTTGTGTCATTGTGCATGTAGCTCTGTGTCACAGGATAAGGCACGATAAATCAATTACTTTTGTAGTTTCGTAGAATTCAAAATTATATTTAAGTAGTATTTTTTTATATCATTATTTCATGCCCTCTTGGTGAGTACTTTTTTAGGGATCCATCTTCTCTACTCCAACTAATTAATCTTTATCTAATGAGAGCTCAATAGAAAGCAACAACACTGGCTTACAAGCAGAATGTATAGAAATTAAAGGATTTGTTTTACATGTTTGAGGATATCTGTTGGACATATATTATACTCTGTAGATTTAGATTGCGGTACGGCCAAAAAAAGTGTGCGGCACAGCTGTTCCTACAAGACTCGAAATAGCAGCAGTAGTGAAAAAGCAGCATTATGAGCCTTAAAACTCGTAATCTAGCCGTTTCTAAATTACTTTCCAGTTTACTTTTTATTTTCAATAAAAAAAAATTATCTTCGTACCTGATATCATTTTAGTTACGTTCCATGTCAGCATACCTTGGAAGGCTCAGGAGCATGCATGTCCTTTGAACCTCTATCTATCTAGCACATGCATTGAATACCATCTTATTTGTCTCTGTATTGCAAATGTATTGAATACTATAATGTTGCTGAAAGAAAGTGTCCATTATACTTGTTAACTATCTTTCTAAAATGACTGAATATAACTTGCTTGTAGCAACACTATGGGCATGAATAAAACTTTGGAGCAGTTGTACAGAGCAGCAGTCACATGTTCCTCACTGAATATGCTGCACATTTGCTTCTCTTGTTTGCTCCGTGGGATAAACTTTAGAATGCAGCTATAACACATTGCTTACCTATCTCCAAATCAGTAACAAATGAATTCCACTTGCCTTATAGCTGCCCTCATCTAACTCCACACTAACATCATTATCACCTTTGCAGTCCCCACCTCCTGTTTCTCACCCTCCTACCCATCTAGATTGTAAATTCCCATGGGGAAATAGGGCCCCCAATTCCCCCTGTATTTGTTTGTTAAACTTTGTCTGGTGTCTCTTTATATTGTATTGTACTGTACTTTTATCTTTGTACCCATGGACAACGCTGCAGAATCTGTTGGCGCTTTAAACATAAAGAATAATAATAATTATTCATTTCAAAATGTTGTTCAAAATCCAATGTGGAGAGCGCACAGTGCCCTATTCTGAATGTGTCCACTGTCTAGGATTTTCTTTTATTATCTCACTGGGACCCTTGTACAGTTCCATCTGCTTTCTTGAAGGTTTGTTAAACACTGAACCTGAGGCAAGAAGATAGCACTGTCATAGAACAGGATAACCAAAGACCTAAGCATTCTCTCTCTAATTTGGCATCAAACTTAACAAGCCATCAGTGATGACAGTTGTATGTGCTGTCACCCTTATGTTTGAGGAAATGGTATATAACATTGCTTTGTATTTGCTTTGTTTATTTTTTTAAGCCTTGATAAGTTATGCAATGGTATAACCTATTAAACATTATTTTAAACTTTACTTTACAAATTGTCTATTGCTTTAATAGGAAGCAAAGCTCACTGACCAGCTGCCATTGATCATTGTATGCGACAGATTTGACTTTGTACATGATCTTGTGCTGTATCTGTACAGAAACAACCTACAGAAGTACATTGAGATTTATGTTCAAAAGGTAAGTGAAATGCTACATCCTGAATACACTGTGATCATTCAGTCATTGTGCATAAATGTGTTGTGATTCAGTTTAGGATTATTAGAATATTGCTGTGCTGTACTTGTAAACACAAGAACATAAAAATGATTTAACAAGTACAAATGCCTCTCTTTAATAGTGCAGTTAGAAAAGCTCTTTAAAAACTTTATTTCTACTACCATTAGCCACCACACAATAAATGAAAGAGATGTAGCAGGTTTAGCCTTGTAAAGTGTGCATTTCAGCTTTGACTCTCGTGTAATTTAGCTCTGAACATTAAAGGGGGCAACATAATTAAGGAAAGTATATTTGTCAATTTGTTTTACTAAGCATTTTGTATTAATATCTCAAGGTGTTTACTTTCCCTTTAAATGTTGAAGCAGAATTTTAAATGTGGGATTTAAATTTCATTATTGCATTTTATACCGAATAAAGGAATGCCTTTCATGAGCTTTAGCAGTCAACACAGAAGCCATGAAATGTCTAGTGGTGCTATTCTATCTAATGTGCTAGCTACTTAATAAAATATGTTCCTGAATTTCTAAAAAGTAGTAGTTACATTTTTAATTTATTTCTTTCAAAAGGTCAATCCAAGCCGGTTGCCAGTGGTTATTGGTGGTTTGCTTGATGTGGATTGTTCAGAAGATGTTATTAAGAACCTAATCCTTGTTGTGAGAGGCCAGTTCTCAACTGATGAACTTGTAGCTGAGGTTGAAAAAAGGAACAGGTGCATATACATTTTTATTGTTAATACCATTTTACTCTTTATTTTTATTGACCTGTTCTTGGTGTATTTGTCTACATATGACAAATAAATTTCGCAAAGTATAATGCAGTGTAAGGTATGCTTTTAGACAGCACAAAATTTTTTTTTTTAATCATTTTTTTATTGATGTTTTAACAGTACAAAGAAAAATAAGCACCAATATGCACAGTTCAATACAGATCTCTGTCAACAAGTTAAAAAAAAAAACAGAAAAAAAAAATAAGCATCTGTAGAGAGAGATATACACTGTAACATTCTATTATATCCTTCAAGATATTATAGGCTTCTAAAAAGCCTCAAATTACGCATACCCCAAATGTGAGAAGTAATCTAACCTCCAAACTATACAAAGGTTACCCAAAAAAACCTTGGGCAATTACTTACCAATCTCAGGAGGATCATATAACTGCAATGGGATAAACCCTTTCAAATGTACACAATTCAGCACATATATCGTTTAGTGAATTAGGGGTACCTTAATTAGTAGAAATAAGGGAAATGTGTAACGTGCTAACTAATAAACCTCTTATTTTGCCCTCTAAGAAATTACAGGCCTCTCTTGGGCTTCAAGCTACCCAGGTTATACCATGTGCAGGTTTCAATAGAATGATCTCTATTCTGACCTCCTACTATCGAAAGGCCCCTCTTGGGCCGTACACAATTATATACAGACATAGGAGGTGTATATACTTACAACGGCTAGTACCTAAAGAAGGGCAGAGACTCCCTAACTCTGTCTACGCTTGCAGAGGGTTTCAGTCACCCCTATCTGCATGTAAGGGGGGGGGGGGGGTACATAGTGAGATAAAAAATGCATATATTATGCCATCGACATTATTAGCGAGTTAGTATAGCAAGTCCAGACAAATGAGTGATTAATAATACGGCCAGAAGGAGAGTAGCAGAAGAAGCCTCCATAATATGGCGCCTCAGTATAGGGGAGGAAAGCATGCTTATGACTATAATTTCCTACCCCTCCCTAGAAGACAAAGAGAATCTGGACAGATAGCCCTATCTCGGCCGCTGACAGAGCAAATCTGTATATATTAATGTTATGGGTGGGGAGGAGACATACATTCATGGTGTAAACTATTAAGCTCTCCCTGCCAATCCCAAAACAACAAAAAGCTAAATACTCCAAGGTACTGGCCAAAAGGGAGCTCCCCGGCAACAAATAAAACCTATTTAGATAACTCCTAGGAAAGGTTATGTGAACATGATATTTAGGCAGCAAAACTAATACATATATATTTTACTTAACTTTGGGTACAAGAATGCGTGGATAAATATAAGAAGCCCAACTATGGAGGTAACAGTTGCAACGTGTGCTACACCTTTATAAATAGCATAAGTTGAAAGAACATATATACGGCTTTAGCACTACAAGTAGGGGGCCAATAGAACCTACACATACAAAACGTAGAAAAACATGTATGAGTCTCAATAAGTTTGTAGGAACAGGGCCTGCATTAAATCCTCAGTCATGTTAGAAAGCACAAAAGTTACTGGTTGTCAGGAATGGTGCTTCTATAGAGTCACAGGGTTTCTCATTTAGGAGTGTCCACCCCAACAAAATCAACCAAAATGTCAGCTGACACCCACTCTGCATACCCGCACCAGCAACTGTATGGTGCATCCAGCCGGCAGGATCTCTGGTGACATAAGTAGGGGCTCCATCAGACCGCATGCATATGGCCAAAAATCTGAAGGGGCATACCCCCTCTGGAACTTACGCAGCCCCCCGGGAGCTATTATGCTCCTCTGGGTCTGAAAAGGACATCCGCTGTAGTCCTGACAGAAAAGCATGAGACAGGTATTCCTGTTCCTTTATTCCCCTCTTAAACCCGCACCCGGGCCAGGCTGCCAAACGCACTGAGGGACACTGAAGGTAAGTAGTGGCCTCGGCTTGGACCCCTGGCGCGGCGCTCACTTGCTTCTTGATTTCAACGGCCACGACTCGGCCATGCGGGGAGGAAGCCGGGTCCCGGTGCTTGGCATCGTAGGGGATGAGTAGTGTTTCAATGCGGCAGTCCAGCCATGCATTTAGTGTAGCAGAATGTTCTTCCAGGAGGGCAAGTGCTTTCTCCTCTGTGATCTGCTCCCTAGATGCCATAAAGATAAAGAATATTCATCAACCATCTAACACCAATGCGTGATGTTGTGTCTAGCGTAAAGCTTAGCCCCTGTGTTGCACTAGCTGGCGCGCCACACACTTCTTCCTAGGCTTAAATTACAGATAGGCCCCAGGCTGCATCCCAGGTAAGAATCTCTTTATGAAGCGCTGCACCTGGCTCCCAGATTATTTAACCGTGCCTCCTAGTCCTTTCACACCTTATCTTGTCACTTAGACTTCTTGGATTAGGCTGCACCCCAGTTATCAAATTTTATATAATGCCTTGAGCCGGAGCTCCTAATCTGTGCAGCCATTCTTGTCGATGGCTAGCTCCGCCCCCACAAAATGTTTTTAAATGCACAAGATATTTTTGAATTCACCGAAAATGGATCTGAAATTAGTCATTTGGGAAATAGTGTACTGTTCTGGAATAGAACCTCATACTACGACAATGTAGATTCAAAATAAAGAAACTTGGAATATATATACACATACACACACATATATATATATTTCTTTCATGTAATTAGCAAGAGTCCATGAGCTAGTGACGTATGGGATATACATTCCTACCAGGAGGGGCAAAGTTTCCCAAACCTCAAAATGCCTATAAATACACCCCTCACCACACCCACAAATCAGTTTTACAAACTTTGCTTCCTATGGAGGTGGTGAAGTAAGTTTGTGCTAGATTCTACGTTGATATGCGCTCCGCAACAGGTTGGAGCCCGGTTTTCCTCTCAGCGTGCAGTGAATGTCAGAGGGATGTGAGGAGAGTATTGCCTATTTGAATGCAATGATCTCCTTCTACGGGGTCTATTTCATAGGTTCTCTGTTATCGGTCGTAGAGATTCATCTCTTACCTCCCTTTTCAGATCGATGATATACTCTTATATATATATATATATATATATATATATATATATATACCATTACCTCTGCTGATTTTCGTTTCAGTACTGGTTTGGCTTTCTACAACATGTAGACGAGTGTCCTGGGGTAAGTAAGTC